>NC_044905.1:43507240-43622076 GCF_001633185.2 Quercus lobata | reverse complement strand
CTTTGTGGAACACCTCCAAGTTGCAAGAGAGGCTACTAGAGTCTCTCCTAATTTCCACACTCCAAATTCTAGGGCATAGTAGATGGTGTCCCATAGAGATGGCTTATTTTGAGAGAACACTTAAAAACTATACGTATGTTCACTCACTGTATCTCTCATTTTATCTAACCAATGTAGGAGTATTTGTAAATACTAGTAGAGATTCACTTACTATCAAATATATGTGATCCCTAAAAGATCTCATCTGTTAAGTTTAAATTACTCCACTACTGATATTGATAACTCATATCAATATTTCTTATGTTTAAATTACTCCACTACTGATATTGGTAACTCATCAATATCAGTTAGTTTAAATTTAAACTTACTTATTAGATAACCCATGTGGACGACCCATAGGCCATGGTTTATAGGTTGGGTCAAAACCAACCCAATTTCTAACAAGGTTTATATGTTCACATGCTTGATATTATGTCTCCGGCTATCCCTTGCTTAGATCTACATGTTTGTATGCATGTTCTATGCTCATATGCCTATGTGCCTTCACATGCTTGTATGCTTGGATTTGTGTTCTTTCGTGCTTTTACACTTACATCCACATGCTTAGATGTACATTCACATGCCTACATGCATATTTCCATGATTATATATGTAGATTGGTGTGTTTACATGCTTAGATCAATGTTCTCTACGTGATTTATGCCATCATCTATGTGATAGCGTGCTTCACGCCATGTTTATGTGCTTAGGCCTAGACCTTGTTTGTCATGCCATGTGCTATTGTAGCCCTTTTGTTCCTTTTATCACATTTTCTTGTGTTTTGGCCTAATAGTTAGGACCTGATCTAGACCCTATGGTCTTTGTCATCATCCACACACCAAGGCCCACATTAAAGGGTTTGGATCATTCCTATTTGCATGTCTATGCTTGCTTCCTTCTATGCTCAATACATGTGCTAGCCTCTCTTGTTCTAGGCTTTGCCATGTTTGGCGCCTCCATGGGCTAGACCTTGTGTGGTTACATTTGATGCCCATAAGGCCTTGTTCGGATGTAACCATTTGGGAGGCATCTTCGGATGCCAGGTTCCTCCGTGCGTACCTTTCCCTTTTCCGCTCCATGTGATGCTATGTGTACCATGCTTGTTTGTACCACCCGTTAGCTTTCTATGCATCTTTACATGCTTGCTCACATGTCCATGCATGAGTCTTGCTTGCTAGTGTGTCGTCCATGCTTCAACACAATGAAGTTATAGACATTTGATCCAAACCTACATTTGTCCCCTGTGGACACCACCTTTTGTTGGCCCTTTTGTTTGCTTTCTTGCTTGTTTGCCTTCTCACTTGTTTGCTTGCTTTCTTTTTTCTTTGCTTGCCATGTCTATCATGCTTATTTGCTGGTTTCTTGCCTTTGCCTTTGCATGTACACATATGGAGTGATGACACATGGAGCTAGGGCATGAACTCCCAGGCGCAAGCAAAAAGGGCGAGGATGCGAGCATGTGGATATAAGCCAAGCGGCTATGTTCAGTAGATTTAGGGGTCTAGCCTTTGCCATTTGGTTATCTACTCTTTTAAACCCCCCTTCCTTCCTCCCTTCTTTCTCTATTAGATGGGTTGTATTAGGTATATCATGCCATGTAAAATTCATCCTCATTTCTAGAGTACGGCGATCCCTGTTTACTTTCCTGCACCTATATTTTGGGCCATGTTCTAGGGATGTAGGCAATTACTTTCCTACTATGTGTGCTTACATTGGGCATGATGTATGTATATATATATATATATATATATATACTTTCTCACCCCTTTCAGTGTGATTGTCACAGTCAATATCACCTAAGGCAAAGCGATGCCTAATTTCCACTGCGAAAGTAAGGTGACATGTCGCCGGATTTTCGCCGTGGAAATCTACTACTTTTCCCGAATGCATTAGGAAAGCATAGATTGGGACCACACCCATTCAAAGGCCAAACCTCAAAGTCCCCCCTCCCCCCCCTCCTATGCATGCTAAGCCCAGAAAGCCAATGCCAAAATCATGTTTTTCACTGCTAATCTCTGAAAATTAAGGTTTAATCAAAACAAAGGACTGTTCTTGGGCAAGCATTGTGGGGTGCCTAACACCTTCCTCACACGTGACCAATCACACCTTAGAAAAACCTAATGATTGGTGGTGACTTCACTTACCTTTGGTAATCACCTAAAATTTTGCCAAGATTCCTACCACACCTATAAAGGTTGTCAGATACCTTCCTCCCCCGAGAGAGAGAGAGAGAGAGCAATTGAAGCTTTGCACGAACCACACCATCATCAAGAGGGGCCTCTAATAGGCCCCATGCACGCAGGAGCATTGCCACGGCGGGTGGTCAAACGAAGGCCCGACGGTAGTTTTCCAGCCGTTCGCAACCTGAGCGTCGACATTAAGCACCTAAAACTACCTAATCCTAAGGTTGACTTCCTCTCATTGTGTCTTATGTCTTAACCTTGTTAATGGTACACTTAATATTGCATCTATACACACACACACTAGCATTCATCTAACAATCAACATGGCATCAAACATCTCGAACCATACATCTATCATGCTTATCAACGAATCATAAAACCTAACATCCATCTAGCATACATGTCATATCATCATGGCATCTCATCACACCATAAACCCTAACATGCTCCTATCTCATATCATAAACCTTAACATATATCTAGCATCATGTCATCACATCCAAGGCAGAAGCTTATGAACATTAAAATCAAGGTAGAAATAAAGCAAACAAATCATTTCATCCTCTAAAACATTAAGAACACAATTGTATCACCAAACCTAAGCAAGACTATAAATGCATGTACATTATAAATGCATGACTTACCTTTACTTATCTTGCAGCAACTCAGCACCTATGGCATCATGCATGAACATGTGAATGCACGTTCATGGCATTAAAGCAAGAAAATAAAGGAAACCCTAATCTAGCATATTAAAGACAAACAAACATGTGAACAAAGATATAGAAAACTCAAAAGCATGCAAGAAGGTGAAAACAGAGACATATGATGTAAAATAAAATAAAGAACAGAAGCAAAAACATAGAAAAACACTTGAAACGGAGACATATGATGTATGCGTATGCATATTTCGAGCCTGCGTACGCATGTAAGAAGCATGCGCACTCAGACACACCCTAAACCCTAACCCAGAAACAGAAACGCAGAAAAACACTTTGAAAACTTAAATCTAACAACCTAACATGCTTTTAAGACATACAAATATGTAAACCTAGACAACATAAACATATTAAAGCAAAAAAGCAAGTAAAAAAACAAACAAAACAGCATTAAACTAAAGAAAATAAAAGAAAAAGTTTAAAATGAATACCTTAAAGCAAAAGCTCCTAGGCTTGATTTTTGACTGTTCCTTTCAGTCAAATCTATTCACAAATCAACAAAAAAGTGATTAGTAATCTTAAACTCGAAGATCAAGACCAGAAAAAGGCCTTAATAAAATAAAATTGACTTGAGGATGTTTTGTGAAAAACTCCCTCTTTGATTCATTATTTCTAGTGAATCTTATTGTTTTCCTGTGAGATTTCTATGTGTTTTGAAAAAGTACCATGTATGGCTATTTATATTGTGAAAATGGGGTCTGGAAAAAATCCTAGATGATGTGGGATTCATTTCAAACCTTAGTCTTTAATGCAGAAAACTTGCCTTTTATAGGTTTCTGAAACCTTACGGGCGAGGGTTTCCTTTGGCCTTTATTTTCAAAAAATAGATTTCTGCTCATTAAAAAGTTATATTTTCCATTTTAACATCTCTCAAGTTTATAATTTGATTAGGCTCTAAACCAACCTTGGGTCTTAGAATTTTGGCATCATTGGGGAATGGGGGCTTAAGTCGTAAGGGGTACAAAATATGGTGTCTACAGATGCCCCTTTTTTGATTCGTGAGCTTTGCTCATAGAATTAAAAGAATAAGAGATGAAACATTTTGTTTCGATGTATAGCTCGGGCTCAACCCACGCACACGGCACACAACACATATACATAGGGTGGGGTGCAACTCTGCAAAGTCACATGGGATTCGTATGTCTGAATTCCCACCTTTGTTGCTTGGGAAATGAGCAATGACAGGTTCACTATCCCAAAACTTGTTTTGCCAATTGCAAGCAAAAGGTGAGTGGCTCACTATCCTAGAGTCACTTCAAAAGAAAAACAAACAAAGGTGCTTTTGCGAGCTCAAATAACCAAACAAAAAAGAGTGCTCTTACGAACTTAAAAGGATATAAATCTGTGGTGTCCATATGGGACTCTTGCCTCAATTTTCTCCTGGTGGCTTATGCCTCTTGTCTTCTCCATCTCTATCTCTACTTATTCTGGTAAGGCTCTTGCCTCAGGGTGACCTTAGTCTCTATCTCTACCTCTTCTACTATGCCTACATATTCAATTCCCTCAGGATATGTGCACAAGTCTGTACGATGTGCCTGCATGTTTAATTCCCTCAGGATATGTGCACGAGTTCTGTTTGTTTTGACCCACGAAGAAGTCTTGGGTAAATGATCCACTGGGGATGATAAGGGGAACTCACTAGGGAGTATGATCTACTTGAAGTTTTGGTGACCCTCGAGGGAGCCTCCTTGGTGTGTAGTTTATTGGGGAAGAAGAACTTGATGAGAAGTTTGGTGGTGAGTCTGACCTATGAGGAAGTCTTTGAAGATGTGTGATGAACTAGGGGAGATTTTCTTTTTCTTAATGACTCACTAGGGAACTTATGTTAACTCTATCCACGAGGGGGTTTCATCAACTTCATGGAGATTATCTTCTTCACAACTCACAAGAGGGTTGCCATTATGCCTTGGACCCACAGGGGAGTCCCTTCATGATATTGTACTTTACTGGGGATTTGTTTGAAAATTTGAACTCACAAGGGAGTTCTTTTGGTGACTTATGATCTGCTGATGGATGCTTTTGATGCTTTCAATCTGCTGTGCACGCTTGTGTGGTCTTTGTATCTTTTACCCAATTTAGGGCATTTTAGTCCTTTTGACATGTCCTTGAATTTTTCTTTTGCACTTCCTACCTTTCAGGAATACAATAGGGATTTTGAGGTATATATATATATATATATATTTTTTTTTTTTTTTGGTAACTACTCGTAGTTCAGTAGGGGATCTAAACTACATGTAGTTTAGTCACCAGGTGTGTTCTCGCCACTTCATTTTTCCTCAACGATTACCAACCATTTTTTTTCTTCATCTTCCTCACCTCTTCATATTTTCTCTAACTCTTCAACTTCTTCTTTCTCTTTACAAAAGCCTCCCTCTCTCTCATTCCTTCTCACCATCTGATTCTTTTCTCGCACATTCTCTCATTTCCTCTGAAACTTTCTCCCTCCCTAAGTTTCCTCATCTCCTCCATGGCACCCAAGTCCAAGAAAACCTTCTATGTGCTCTCAAGAAATGCTTTCAACCTCACTTGTAAAAGCGAAGTAGTGAGGCTAATGGAACCCCTTCCGCTAACATATTGGTCAGAAGATCACCCTTCGACAAATGCCCTAGCTAGATTGGTGAGTTTTTCATTTTTTCTCAATTTCCTTTGATCTTCCATTTTAATATGTTTTTGGACTTGTAAATGCTTGGGTTTTGTTGTGGGATGAGTTTACATGAAAACCTGACACTTTAGAAGGGGTAGGAACATGTTTAGGATGAGTTTTGGTTGAGATATGGTTGGAAATGTGAAAGAACACTTTTCTATATGGGTTCATGCATATGAGGACTTGGGCCTGCTGACACAGCTTATGTTCAAGTGTATGAATCCTTTCTTCATGCGCACGTGGGCTTATTCTTGAGAGTATGTGTACATGGGCTTCAACTAGCGTATGCATGCTTAGTGTTTGCCTACGCAGACTTAGGCTCACGCACACACACTGCCAGGCAGAAGCCCTATCTTGACCATTTTGAGCTCCTTTTTCATCTATTTCTCATCCAATTGCAAATCTAACACTTTCCTTCATTATTTATACACCTGACTGTAATTCTAACACCACTTTGCTCCTCATTAGAGATCTAAAACTCCATTTTCATTGTTTATTGATCCAAATTGTGAATCTGATGTCATCATAGTCTTTTTTGCAAGCTTCATCCTTGTACTCTGGTAGGGGCAATACTAATTGTGTGGCTAAATGGTATAGGGACCTCGCTAAGGAGACAAAGGCCCACATTCGTGGTGCGGGCTTCAAGCCCATTACTTGTCTTCTACTAAAGAGGTCAGCGAGCACCATCTTGGCGCAATCTCTTGTCGAGAGGTGGTGGGACACTACCCATACCTTCCATATTGCTGAAAGGGAGATAACTATTGTCACGCCCTGAACCCAACTATAAAGATAGGCATGTGATAATTGCCGCATGCTTATAAAGTAAGCACCCTACAACTGTGCAAGGCCTTCTTAACAACTAAAATTTATCCTTAAAAAACTAAAGCAATTAAATCCAAAATGCCTCAACAATTTCTTTATGAATAGTTCTCCAATAATTTAATAGGAATAAAATCCAAACCTTACGTACATAATGCCAATTGGCCAATAAATATAAAACTATGAGAAGACCATCCAATCCCAAAATCACTAAGCTTCTTTTCCCGCTCACAACACAATCATCAAAACTCCCAAAACTTGTTATTCTTCATAATCTGAAATTGGAGGGGAAAAAGGGGGGGTGAGCTGACAACTCAATAAGTAACCAAAATCCAAATAAGTTCTATCAAGCAATAGATCTGTAAAGTAATAAGATGTAATATGAGCCTTCAAAAGTTCTAATATGTTATGGGTTTTCAAAAATAACTAATGAAGTTTCATAGTCTTAAAATAATAAGTTGCAAATAGATCACATACTTTAACCTTATAAACATATCATAGATGGTTTAGAAAGTAGTCAGTTTTTCAAATATCAAAAGCTATAACTTACAATAGGTTCTAAAAATACATAAGCAGTTTTAATGACTCAAAATAGTTCAAATACTCAAACATTTTCAAAATCACATATGTAGTTTTAAGGACTCAAAATAGTTCAAATGTTCAAATGAAATTCATATTCTTAACAATCTTATGACTATGGTCACACTATATCCCTGTGACTGGGCATCAGAGTACTAATGAATAACCCCCATTGGTTTGGGTATCAGAGTACCAATGAATAACCCCCATTGGTTGGGTATCAGAGTACCAATGATTAACCCCCATTGGTTTGGATATCAGAGTACCAATGAATAACCCCCATTGGCTGGGTATCAAAGTACCAATGAATAATCCCCATTGGTTTGAGTATCAGAATGCTAATGAATAACCCCCATTGGTTTGGGTATCAAAATCAATTCATAGTCAAGTTGTCCATAATCATATATATGAAATCATAGTTTCTAACAAAAATATATCTTATTCAAATACATATATATAATCATATATTCAATATTCCAATATATTTGCGATATTTCTATATTCTTTACTTTAAATCAATATAGCTAAAAAAAAACAATTAATTAAAATAAATCTTATATTCAATGCTCATATATACTTGTGAAAATTCTTTATTCTTTACTTTGAATCAGTATAGCTAAAAACAGTTAAATAAAATACATCATATATTCAATAATCAGATATATTTGTGATAATTCTTTACTTGAAATCAATAATACAATAGAAATAAAATTGTAACAACTATAAACAATTTTCAATAGTTAAAATTATGCAAAATAAAACCAATTAGGATAAGGTTACTTACCTCAATCCAAAGCCTATTAAAAAATCCTTGCAGTTTCCCAAGACCAATCCAATGTAAACCTTTTAGCAAACTAAATAAAGAATTTACTCCAAACAAGTTTGTCACTTAGATCCTTGGACCTCAAATCTCAATGCCACCCAACACCACAGAGACAACAAGGCAAAGATGCTTTACATGTGAAAAGACTAAATCCTTGGAAACCTTCAAATAATTGGTATTGGCTTCATCTTTTATCTATCAATAAGGAACCTTAATGACAAGTTAGTATTGCCCATAGTGGCCAACACACATCTAGTTACGTTGCCCTCAATAAGAATCATGGAATAAAAGTGACGTGCTTTTGGTGGTGAAATTTTGCTTAACTGGACATATACTGGTTGGCTTCTTAGATAGGAGAAAAGATGAGGAGGGGGGGGGGGGTGGACGGCAACTCCTCTTAGAAAATCTTTAGGTGTAAAAAGCAAAATCCTTAGGGTGGCTGGGGTTTACATGATACAATTAGGGTATAAATATTGCTAACTTCAATATTAGAAATTACTAAATTACCCCTAAAAATAAATCTCCTTTTTATTTATTTATTTTTTTGGAACCGAGTATTACAACTATGATTCCCCATGATTTTCATTACATGACCAGCCTTAGGTGTGACGGTGCCATCATAAACTTGGAGGGCGAGTTGGGGACTCAGTTGGTGATTGACTTACTCGAGAGAAGGGACTCCACGGACATGATCTGCTACTTCAACATTGAGGCAGATTATTGATCCCTTCCACTGGATACGGTTGAGGATTGTGTCCAGATGGTTAGGGCATTCTTGCTTTACATTCTGGGGCATATCTCTTTGCCAATGGAGGACAGACAATATCCTTGATGTGGTTAGCCCTCTTCCATGACTATGGGGATGTTGGGGGAGCTAACTAGGGGTAAGCATGTCTTGCCTATCTGTACTCGTGCCTGAATACACTTAGTCGGGGAACCCTGCACCAACTGGTAGAACCTTGGAAGCTTCTAGAGGTTAGTTTCTTTCTCTTTTCTTTTGTAGCTCTTGTATATGCTGAAGAAAATTGTAACTCAAGTTCTTGTAAATTGTCTTGATACTCTATTTTGTCTTGCAAACTATCATCTTGCAAACTATATTCAATTTTACACTGTATTCTTGCAAATTGTATTCACTTGTACACTGTATTCTTGCAAATTGTATACACCTGTACACTGTATACTTGCAAATTGTATTCACTTGTACACTGTATTCTTGTAAATTGTATTCACTTGTATATTGTATTCTTGCAAATTGTATTTATCCTGTATACTGTATACCTGCAAATTGTATTCATGCCTCCCTTTTCTTTTTTAGCTCTGGGTCGTGCGATATGGTCATATCATTCAAGGGATGAACTGAGTCTTAGAGACTCTATTGCAATTAGGGCCCACCTCAAGGGATTTTCTTTTGATGATGTGATTTTGAAATTCAATGCCTTTTATTGTGGTTTCCATTTGCTTCTTATGCTTTCCTTCTAACCTCATGCAATTTTACAAATCAATTGGAACCCATGGGTCGGCGTTCCTCCAATTGCAACTCTTGACTTAAAGGCATTTGCTGTTGTCGCCTTCGGGATCACCTAGCCTTTTGAGGGTGCCGGTTTGGGGGTGTTTTACTTGGCGGAGCAGGTGCCCTACAATTGGTGGGTGTGGATGCCTCATAGGTACCTATGGATCCGCCAGAGTTCATGCTTGCCTTACTCTTCGTGACTAATGCCGAGTATGCTTTGTGGAGGCCTGGTGTGGCCTATGTCAACTAGCTTAGGGAAGAGTTGGACTATGAGGAGTTCAAATGTACTTGCCTCATGCCCTCCCTTTCTATCGAGGTATGTGCTCTTTCTTCACATATTTTTCCATTCCTACTCTCTTCTTTTGCATTCTTGTACATGGCGACATTCAACTGAAATACTTGTACGAGGACGCCCTTGCTCCTAGTGTTCCTATTGATCCTTCTCTTCAGCCTTGGACAGTTTATGCTTATGGCCCCAATGGTTTTGCTAGGGTGCGCCCCATGCATTATAATACAAATGTCATGGGTTATCCTTTTCCGGAAGGCACACGAGCAGTGAGTTTTCTTCCACTTCTATCTTTGCTTCTTCTCTTGCATCTTTCTACTGCTCATTCTCAGGAGCATGAGGAGTTGGTTTGGTTGGATGGGAATCTCAAAATGGAGGTGCCTTAGTATTCAAAGGACTTGTACGGCCCTGGGAGACTAGCTTATCCCAACAATGATGATGATGATGATGACGACGACGATGATGGTGATGGTGGTGAAGACTCGGAGGCAACCCTTAGTTACCAGCCAGTAAAGAGGTGTTTCCAGTGATCCCTACGTGACAGACTAACAGACACAACATATAGCATAGCATAGCATATCTCTTTTTTTTTAATTGCTTTTATTATTATTATTTTTTTTTTAGCACACATTTCTGCACTTTGGATTTAATTTGAGACATTGGGTTGTATTTTAAGAACATCTTTTACATTCATGCTTTTTATTTGAGATATGTACTTAATTTACAACTTATGGGAATAAATGCACAATTCTATGCTTTTCTAGGTCTTTGATGCTTGAAAATCTGAGCTTGAGCTATGTCTTGAATAGTCCTTCAGGTTGTAGGAACCATAGGAGAAGCATTTGGAAGAAAACCATACTCAAAATAGGGGAAAAACAAGTCTCTGCCTTTCGCTATGCGTGTGTGTACATGAGCTTGCATACGTAGCCTTGACCTTCTGTTTGCAAGTTTGACCATGCATACGCATGTTGTGGGTCAGAAAAACCCTAGCCGCCCTTCTTTAGTATAAAATAGCCATTGGGGACTCTCAAACCTCACCAAATGTATTTTCCTTCTAGAAAACACTCTTTTAAGGCTTTCCAATGGTAGAATTCTCCCCTTTCAAAGTCTCAACTTGGATTAGGAAGCTTGGCCCTAGTTTCAAAGAGGCTATCATTCATTATGGTCTCTCTTGCGTTTTTTTATATCATCAAATCAAGGTGGATGAACTGCTTCTTCGTGCTGCTGCCGACTATTAGATCCCTACTTGGCATGTTTTTCAATTCAATAGTGTAGAGATATGCCCCACTCTTGAGGAGTTTAGTGTAATCATGGGTGAACCTTCGGTGAACAACCTTGTCTTTCCTACCATGGGTGGTGATCTTCCTACCTTGATTCAAGTTTTGTTGGGTGTTCCTTTTGAAAAGGCAAAGTAGTGATGCGTTTTTGGCAAGTTGAATGTTCATCTCATCTTTGCATACTTTTCTCAGCTAACTATCACAATGACCGATATAACATGATCCTGGTTTCTCGATGCCTTCTGTCTATGTATCCTTGCAAGGTACTTCTTGGTTCATGAGACCTATTGTGTAGATCATAGGATGTGCTTGGTGGTTGTTGATTTGAGGAATAGAAATCTTGTAGGCGTGATCTTGGCTGAAACTCTTAGTGGCTTGGATGCATTCCATAGGAAGGAAGTAAACTTCTTTGCGAGGAGCCCTCTCCTTCTTCAAGTATGATCCCTGATTTTCACCTAGGCTTTGAACCTAGCTTGATTACTCAATTTTTGCATAGGTCACCTTTTGGTTTTCAACCCACTGAGGCACCTTATATCGTCTTTTCCATTTTTTTTTCACTCATGCCTTCTCTCTTTTCTCCTTTCTTTTTTTTCTTTCCCTTCTTTTATAGATATGGCTGTTAGAAAGGCTATGTTTGCTTCAACCTCTTATTGTCCCTTCTACTTAATACCTTCCCAAGCATTATCATGACCATAGGCCGAAGCATGCTAAGATGAGCTTTGAAGAGTTTATTGAGCTCAAGGAGCGCATTGATGCCACAGACATTCAATGGGTGGTGGGGTGGTGGTGCATCTCAAGCATGGCTCACCGTAGCCTGAAGGACAACTATTTTCCTTTGGTGGGACTTCGCTATTGCTCTTACTACTCCACATGTTGCATTTCTAGGCAGTTTGGTGACCGTTAAGGGGCTCCTAGTGACGATGGCTCTTTCCATACCTTAGAGTTCACTAATCTGACTTTGAGCAGAATTCGTGAGGCTTGGCCACAACAGAGGGAGACTAGAGACTTTTGTCCTCCTCAATTTCTTCATCCAACTTTGGGGGTACTAGAAGTGGCTACAAGATAAAATGAAATGGGTCCTCATAGATGAAAAAGCTTACAAGAAGTCTAGCAAAAGGAAGAGGGCTGAGTGACAAACTTGATATGGCTCAAATTTTACTTTTCTGCACTTTATAATTCTCATGTATTTTCTTTTTAATTTAATAAAGGATTGGAATGTTCCAAATCCCCTATGGAAACAATTTATCATCTTCTAATTTGAGCAATAAAAGGATCATTTATTTATTATCTTTGCTTGTTGTCTTTATTTTTCTTCCTTTTTTTCTTTTTCCTTTCTGTTTTACATGCCATATAATTTTTTCCCATGACATCTTTGAAGGAATTTTCACCATGACCATGCTTTTTCCCCTATCTTTTGCCTAGACCGACCTTTTGGGTTTTCAATCCAAGGGGGTCTTTTGCCTAGGCCACCCTTTCGGGTTTTAAACCTAGCAAGCCTTTTCTTTTCTTTTCTTTTCAAATATTGCATTTTCATAGTCTATCCTTGTTGATTAGGTGTAGCATCTCTTCCCATCTAAATCTGTAATTTTTGTAACACCCCCTAACATGATCTTCTTAATAACGAAAGGCCCAGACCATCTTGGCTTCATCTTCCCCCTCGGGTCAAAAATCTCATCTCTAAGTACTTTTAGGACCAAGTCCCCTTCCTTAAGGTTTCTAGGTTTCAATTTTTTGTTGAACGCTCTAGCAATCCTCTTTTGGTACCCTTGTGCATGGTATTGTGCCCTAGATCTGTTCTAATCTATTAAAGCCAATTGCTTATATCTTGCCTTCACCCAATCTTCTTCTAAAACCTTGGTTTCTACTAGCACTCTCAAAGATTTTATCTCCACCTCAATTGGAAGCACCGCTTCATTACCATAGACCAAGGAGTAAGGTGTTGCCCCAGTCGAGACATGGATAGAAGTTCTGTAACCCCATAAAGCAAATGGAAGTTTCTCAGCCCAATCCTTGCATATCACTAGGCTAGGATGTTCTTGATGTTTTTACTGGCTGCTTTTGCAGCCCCATTAGTTTACGGACGGTATAGTGAAGAATTGTGATGCTCAATGTTGTACAACTCCAAAATCCTTTGAACCTCCCCCTCGAATTGGGAGCCATTATCCGAGATGATCTCTTAGGGTACCCCATATCTGCAGATAATGTTATTCTCTATGAATCGAGCCACGTGCTTGGCTTTCAACATGGAGTAAGAGGCCGCTTCCACCCTCTTGGTGAAGTAGTCGATTGTCATTAGGATGTACTTGTGTCCATTTGAGGCTTTAGGGGCTATTCTTCCAATCACATCTATGCCCAAACCGAGAAAGCCAAGGAGAGGTCATGCTGTACAATTCATTAGGCGGTACATGGTTCAAGTTTGCATACGTTTGGCTATCATGGAAACTCTTCACGAAGTCCACACAATCAGTTTCCATCGTCTTCCAATAGTACCCAATCCCTAGAATCTTCTTGGCTAACATTTTCCCGTTCATATGAGGACCACAAATCCCTTGATGAACTTCTTTAGCAACTCTTTTTGCTTCTTCTTTCTTTAGGCAACGAAGGTGTATACCATCATAGGACCTCCTATAAAGCTGTCCTCCACATAGGATGTATTGGATTTCCATCACCCTAAACGAATGGCGTTCTCTCTTGTTGGCACCATCAGGATATACCCCCAGTTCTGAAAACTTCATGATGTCATAATACCAAGGAACCCCTTCTTCTATAGCCAAAACTGATGACTCACTCTTCTTTTTGTGTACTCATAACTCTGTTCAATCTCTAAAGGTCATGACCACACTCCCTCGGGTATTTCAACCATGGATGTCAAGTCAAAGTAGCTAAGGTGTCTACAAACTGATTCTGAGCTCTAGGGATGATATTTTATTCAATTTTGTCGAAATTTTTGGTCAAATCCTCTAGATATTGTTGATAATGTTTCAAATGTTCTTCCTTTTCCTTCCACAACTTCTGGGCTTGAACTATAACCAAGGTCAAATCTCCAAATACCTCTGCCTCTTTTACCCCTAACTCTCGAAGAGCTTCCATTCCGACGATACAAGCTTCATATTTAGCCATGTTATTAGTTGCTTCGAAGTTCAATTTAACAGCCAAAGGCACGTGGGATCCATTAGGGGTGATCAAAAGTACTTCTATCCCATTCCCATATTGGCTTACAACTCCATCAAAATACATTTTCCATGCTCCTAGCTTGATATCCAAGATGTTCTCATCCGGGAAGTCTTCTCTTCCATCCTCTCCCTCTATAGGATTCTTGGCACAAAAATCAGACACAACACTCCTTTTGATAGTCTTTCTTGCCACATACTTCAAATCAAATTCTTTTAATAGGATCAACCATCTTAACTGTCTTCCAATTAAGGCTGGTTTCTCAAATAGGTACTTTAAGGGATCCATCCTGGCTACTACCCATATTTCGAATGGTAGGATGATGTGTATCAACTTCTATACGACCCATACGAGTGCAAAGCATGACTTCTCTATGGGGGTGTACCTGGTTTCATAATCATGGAAGCTTTTTCTCAAATAGTAAACTGCCCTCTCATTCTTATTGTCATCTTCTTGCGCAAGCATGCTTCCAGCCGTATCTCCTATGATAGAGAGGTATAGTAGTAAAGGCTTTCCTTGTTGTGGAGGTACTAGGATAGGTGGATGGAGGAGGTATTCCTTGATAAGTTCAAAGGCGTTTTGTCATTCATCATTCTATGTGTGGGGTTCATTCTTCCTTAGGAGTTTGAAGATGGGTTCACAAGTGGAGGTGAGCTTGGCAATGAATCGACTGATATATTGTGGACCTAGGAATCCTTTTATTTCCTTCTCATTCATGGGTGGAGGCATCTCCAATATGGCTTTAATCTTGGATGGATCGACTTCTATCCCTTTATCACTTACTACGAAGCCTAGCAACTTCTCAGCTATTACTCCAAAGGTACACTTTTAGGGGTTGAACCTCAATCTATACTCCTTAATTCTTTCAAAGAACTTCCTTAAGTTAATGATGTGACCTCTTCTATCCTTGGATTTTACAATCATGTCATCGACATACACCTCAACCTCATTACGCATCATATCATGTAACAAAGTTGTGGCCATCATTTGATAAGTTGCACCTGCATTCTTGAGCCTAAATGACATTATTGTGTAGCATTAGATCCCCCATTCCGTGGTGAAAGTGATTTTAGTCATATCTTTAGGAACCATCTTGATTTTGTTATATCCTGAGAAACCATCCATAAAAGACATCAAGGCATTACCGACCGTATTATCCACTAGGACATCTTTAACGGCCTTAGTTCCTTCATTGGTCACCTGAAGAATGGTCCATGCTTCCTTTGCAATTTCAGTTGAGGATATTTTCTTAAATTCCTCATTCGTGACTGCACTGAAAATGGCGCTCAATGCTCTGCTATTGAAGTTTGCCACTTTGATCTTTGCATCATCCCAATCAGCCGATGCTTCCTTTGGCTTAGTCTAGCCAATCTCTGTAGCTTGCACACTTTCTCATCTAAAGATTGCAAGAAAGCTTTCATGCGTACTTTCCAGTATGCATAGTTAGTAACATCAAATAAAGGAGGCCTCATAAGAAACTATCCTCTATCCATGACAAATAGGGGTCAATGGATCACACAGTAAAGATTAAAACCTAATCATAGAGTGCTTGCTTTGATACCACTTGTTAGGGCAAATATGTATTGACCCCTTGCAATTAATCAATTAATTACCCAAGTTAATTAATTAGATCAAATTTCATGCAATGGCGTGGCAACACAAACAAATCACCAAATTATTTAAATGCAGCGGAAAAATAAATTTAACACAGGTGATTTATTTACGAATGGGGAAAACCATCGAGGCAAAACCCCACAGGGTGATTTTCAGGTCACCACTCCCAAGAATCCACTATTATCAATCACAAGCGGTTACAAGTATAAGGAATCTTACCAAACCCTTTGGCCTATCCCAAAATACCAACCTACAATTGAACCCTTACCCTAATACCCCCAATTGGACTTGTATTGTATTGGCAATCTTCCAGTTCAATGCACGAATCCCAGTATGTGACTAACCAATGATGCACGGATCCCAGTACGTAACTAACTCCAGCAACTTGAAGAGGTTGTTGGCTACAAAGTTCTTCAATTTATCAACAATGAAAATCAAGAAGCTTCTTAGTTACAAAACCCTTGGCGTAAAGACGCAATAGCTTCTTTAGAGAGAATAATGAACTAAATCACTTTCTATATACTTGACAGCCTTTATAATAAGGCTTATATATGTCTAGGGTTGTGAGAAAAGAAACCCTATATAAATATTTCAGCATGGGCCGAAAATCAAATTTAGAATTTCTGATTTCGTAAGTCTCGACAAAAACAGCTTGTGTTGAGATTCTGTCGAGCTTTGACTTTAAATCTCGATAAAATTTTTTCTATCAAGATTTTCATGACTTTAACACTTGACTTGAACAACATGTTTCTTGAAGACTTAAACCCATCCTAGATTTACCCAATTACAAGTAAAGTGCATTTTGTCAAAAGATTAGACAATTACATAAAATATGTCCCTAACACATTAAAACAAGAAAATAAAGGAAACCCTAATCTAGCATATTAAAGACAAACAAACATGTGAACAGAGAAATAGAAAACTCAAAAGCATGCAAGAAGATGAAAACAGAGACATATGATGTAAAAGAAAAAAAAATAGAAGCAAAAAACTCAAAATTAGGGTTTTTGGACATGAGTATGCGTGTGCATACATAGGCCTATGTATGCAGGCTAGTTGTATGTGTACACATATTTCGAGCCTGCGTACGCATGCAAGAAGCATGCGCACGCAGACACACCCTAAACCCTTGCATGCGTACGCAGACACACCCTAAACCCTAACCCAGAAATAGAAATGCAGAAAAACACTTGAAAGCTTAAATCTAACAACCTAACATGCTCTTAAGACATAAAAATACATTAACCTAGACTACATAAACATATTAAGGCAAAAAAAAAAAAGTAAAGAAACAAACAAACAGCATTAAATTAAAGAAAATAAAAGAAAAAGTTTAAAATGAATACCTTAAAGAAAAAGCTCCTAGGCTTGATTTTTGACTGTTCCCCTCAGTCAAATCTATTCACAAATCAATAAAAACGTGATTAGTAATCTTAAACTCGAAGATCAAGGCCAGAAAAGGCCCTGATCAAATAAAATTGACTTGACTATGTTTTGTGAAAATCTCCCTCTTTGATTCACTATTTCTAGTGAATCTTAGTGTATTCCCATGGGATTTTTATGTGTTTTGAAAAGGAACAATGTATGGTTATTTATATTGTGAAAATGGGGGTTTGGAATAGCTCCCAGAAGATGTGGGATTCGTTCCAAACCTCAGTCTTTAATGCATGAACCTGTGTACACAGGCCAAGAGTTTCCTTTGGCCTTTATTTTCCAAAAATATATTTTTTGCTCATTAAAAAGTTATATTTTTCATTTTAACATCTCTTAAGTCAATTTGTATTCTGATTGAGCATTAAACAACCTTGGGTCTTAGAGTTTTGGCATCATTAGGGAATGGGGGCCCGAGTTGTAAGGAGTACAAAATACGGTGTCTACACTTCCTTTTTCCTGAGGGTACACAAGCGGTGAGTTCTTCCTCATTCTTGTCCCATTTCCTTTCTTATTCTTATATCCCAATAATTGTTCTAACAATTTTCCTTCAAAATTCAACCCACTGTCTAGGAGCATGAGGAACTAGTTTGGCTTGCAAGGAACCTCAAGTTGGAGATGATGTAGTACTCCTAGCAGATCTACGATCCTGAAGGTTATGCATACCCAGGCGTTGATGATGATGATGGTGGTGGTAGTTGTGATGGTGGCGGTGATTTAGAGGCGACTCCTAGCTACTAGTTGAGGAAGAGGTGCTTTTGGTGATCCTACAAACAGATAGACAGACAGACACAGCATACAACATTTCTTTTTTTCTTTTTAATTCCCATGTATTTCTGTATTTTATCTTTTATTTGGAACATTGGGTTGTATTTAAGAACATCTTTCACATTTATGCATTGATTCAAGACATGTACTTAATTTACAACTTATGAGGTAATTGCACAATTTGATGCAATTTTGTTTTTCTTGATCTTTAATGCTTGAAAATCTGAGCTTGAGTGTGCCTTGAGTAGTCCCTTAAGTGATAGGAATCATAGGAGAGGTTTTGGTGGAGGAATCACACTCTAAATAGGAAAATGACTTCGGCTCTGCCTCCCTCCATGCATACATGTAAGCACTCCTGCGTACGTAGGTTTTGACTGGGTGCATACGTGTAAGCACTCCTGCGTACGTAGGTTTTGAATGGGTGTATGCAGCTTTAACCCTAAGCATGTGTATTGTGGTTCAGAAAAACCCTACTCGCCTTATTTATAAAATAGTCGTTGGGGGCCTCCAAACCCTCACCAAACGTGTTTTGAACTCAGAAAACACTCTTTTAAGGATTTCCAATGGCAGAATTCTTTACTTTAGAAGTCTCGGCATGGATCAAGAAGCTTGGCCCTAGTTTCAAGGAGGCTCTCATTCCTTTCGGTCTCTCTTGCATCTTTCCATACCCCAGATCAAAGTGGATGAACCTCTCCTTCATGCTATTGCTAACTTTTGGATTCCCACTTGGCATGTGTTTCACTTGAACGGTGTGGAGATATGCCCCACTCTTGAAGAATTTAGTGCAATCATGGGTGAACCTAAAGTTAGTACTCTTATCCTTCCTACTATTGGAAGGGATCTTCTTGCCTTAGTCCAAGCTCCTTTGGGTGTTTCTCTTAACACAATTGTAGATACCATATTTTGTTCATCCTCGATTTGCATGCTAGACCCCAAAATTATAAAAATAATAACTTTCTTCCATGGGACCACAGAAACATCTAGATCGAAGCAGCACAACCCATTTAGGTATCGAAGCACTCAAAGCGCCATTTTAGGTCAAATTAACCCAAATGCCCCTAGTCAACCCTGGGTTAACCGAAAGTCAAAGTTGGTCAAAATCATCCCAAAACAACATTTTTCATGTTTCTACATCAAATCCAAGCTACTTTGTGATTTTCGTCAACTTCGACCAAGTTTGACCCAAGATTGACCCCCAATGGCGCCCAAAAATCCTAATTTGGATCCATCCATTGGAATGGGTTGGGGATAGTGCCATTTTGAAGACTATCGAATTCCCTTTCCAACGACTACTTATGGGTTGAAATCAAAGTTAAAATGGATGAGATATCCTAAAAACCGTGTTGGGGGCATCAACTTACTTCCCAAGGCCATAACTTTTGATCCAACCGTTAGATTTTCAGTATCTTTAGTTTTCTAGAAACTAGACGTCCAGAGATTTCCAATGAAACCAAGATCAGTTAATAGGAGTGAAGGCCTTCAAATATGCGATCAAAGTCAGAACCAAGAAGTTGAAGGTAAAGACAAAATTGCTAAGTCAGCATACCCAACCCTTGTTGCCAGCCTCAAAACATGTGCCAACAAGTTACAAATACTCCTCTGGGTCGATTCTCTCTCTTTTTTCTACATTTCTTTCCTAAAATCACATCAAAAACCCTTTGATACCTCTCTTTTCTCAACAATCAAGAGGTAGTGTTCTTACATTCTTTTTCCTCTTCTTGGTCTTAGGACCTTGGATTTGAGGTTTAAAGGGTGTAGATGTAGCTTTTTAGCTATAATCTACAGCCTTTGCTTTATCTTGCTTCATAATATGCTTTATTGCTTTTCCTAGCTTTTCCTTGCTTGATCTTGCTTCCTAGCATGTCTACTTACTTTTTTCCATGTTCTATTGCTTTGATGATGTTGGTCTAGTCTTCTTAGGCTAGGATATGCCCAAATATCGTGTTTTTGCTTAGATCCATGTGCTTAGGTGACTTTTACCATGCTTATGCTTAGACCTGCTTGTTTATGTGCTCTTTTCCATGTTTATGCTTAGATCTACATGTGTTTTGTTCTCCTTGCCATGTCTATGCTTAGATCTATCTTTAAGTGCTCTATGCCTTGTTCATGTGTCTAGATCTACATGTTGGTTGCTATGCCATGTGCTTCTAAAGCCTTTCTATCTTTTGTCATCTCCTTTTTCTTGTGTTTTGGCCCTTTTGGTAGGGTGTAGATCTAGATCTTGTGGTCTAGGCCTACATCCATACACCTAGGCTTATATCAAAAAGTTTGGATTATTTCCTTTATGCGTGTCTATATTGGCTTTCTTGCTTTTATGCTTTATATCCATGTTTGCCTATCTAGATCTAGGCTTTGCCATGCTTTTTGCCCTTTGTGGATTTATGCTTGTCGGTCTTTAGGGCCACTTGCTTGAGTGGTTACATCCGTCCCTCCTAGAGCTTGTTCGGATGTAACCACTTGTGAGATACACCTCTGTGGTGTTGGTGTGCTTGGTACACACCTTTCTCCGCCCTGTATGATGTTGTTATGCTTACCTTGCTTGCTTTGTGCCACTTGTTTGGGTTTTTTTGCATCTTTGCACGCTTATCTATATGTTCATGCATGAGTCTGTGTGCCATCAATACTCCAATCCAATGGAACTATGGACACTCGATCGAAAAAGGGCTAAAATGTTAACAATTGCAGGTCATGTTGACAGTTTCATGCGTATGACTCTCGCTGTCGGTAGACTAAAGATGCGACAATTATGCATAGAGCTCATATCGAAGAATGCATGAACATCGAAGTTGAAATCGATGGGAAGCCGTGGTACCACGATATCGAAGCCTATATCAAAGATGGTGAATACCCGCTTGGGGCCACAGACAATGAGAAGAAATTCATCAAGCGCATGGCATGCTAGTTATTCTTGAGTGGGGAAGTCTTGTACAAAAGGAACCATGACATAACTTTGCTTCAATGCATAAATGCCCTCGAGGCTAACCATTTAATGGAAGAGATGAATGAGGGCTTGCTTGGAGCCCATGCCAATAAACCCCTGTTGGCCTGAAAAATTATAAGAGCCGGCGACTATTGGCTTTTCATGGAAAGCGATTGAATCAAGCATGTGAGGACATGCAACCATTGCCAAGTCCATCAGAATAGAAAGAATGTTCCTCCCCAACCCCTACACTCTCTAGTAGCGTTGTGGCCTTTTTCAGCCTAGGGAATGGATGTCATCGGACCTGTGATTCCAAAAGCATCAAATAGGCATGAGTATATCTTGATGGCCATCGATTACTTCACCAAATGGGTGGAAGCCACTTCCTACAAAACCGAGACCCAAGTTATGGTGGCTCGATTCGTGAAATAGAACATCATTTGCTGCTACAGCGTACCAGGAAAGCTTATTACAGATAACGGAAAGAAGGATCAGTATCGAGAAACAAGTTTGAAGCTTCTTAGGAAGGATCAATTACATAGCCCTTTTCATAGAGCAGTTAACCGCCACTTGTCATCCCTTGTTGAAGATCTTGAAGAAGGATACAAAGAGAGAATGGACAAATGAGTATCAAGCAACCTTTAACAAGATTAAGCGGTATTTGTTGAACCTCCTATTTTGGTTCCCCTAACATCGAGACATCTGTTGATTCTCTATCTAGTAGTGCAAGAAGCATCTATGGGTTGCACATTAGGCTAGCTAAATGAACCTGATCAAAAAGAGAAGGAGATTTACTACCTGAGTAAGAAGTTCACCAGTTGTCAGATCAATTACATCACCATTAAGAAGACATGTTGTGCCCTAGCATGGGCCTCACGAAACTTGTGGCAGTACATGCTCTACTTCACCACGCGGTTGATTTCTCACGTGGATCCCATTAAGTACATCTTTGAAAAGCCTGCCCTCATAGGGAAGATCTCCCGTTGGTAGATGTTGCTCTCTGAATTCGATATCGTATTTGTAGTGCGAAAGGCCATCAAGGGCCAAGCCATAGCCAATTACCTAGTGGATTAGTCGTTGAATGATCTAGATTTCTTAGAATCCCTCTTCCTAGATGAGGATGTTTTGGCAACAGAGCCAGAACCCGGCAATGTAGAACCATGGCGTTGGAAGCTTTATTTTAATGGAGCCACCAATAGCACTGGAAATGGAGTGGGAGCAGTTCTAGTATCCTTGAAGGGCCAACAAATCCTTGTTATCAAACTGAATTTTGATTGCACGAACAATGTCACAGAGTACAAGGCATGCATAGTTGGCCTGCAAGTTGCCTTAGAGTTTAGCGCGTGTGTGTGAATTATAGAGATTTGAATTGAGCCAACTCGAAGGATAATTTTCCCTTGCCACATATTGATAGCTTGATTGATAACACTGTGACCAACACGTTCTTCTCCTTTATGGACGGGTTCTCAGGTTGTAATCAGATCAAGATGGCTAAAGAGGACAAAGACGAAAGAGCATTCACCACCCATTAAGGAACCTACGCCTACGATGTCATGCCATTCAGCTTGAAGAATGCTAGGGCAACCTACCAGCAAGCCATGGTAACCTTGTTCCATGATTTGATGCATAAAGAGATCGAAGTCTATATGGATGATATGATTTCCAAGTCATAAACTCCTAGAGATCATTTGATAGATTTGAGAAAACTATCAAGTGCATCATCAAGTATAGGTTGAGGCTTAACCCTAACAAGTGCGTCTTCAAAGTCAGTTCAGGGAAATTGCTTGGTTTCATAGCTAGCCAAAGAAGAATAGAAGTGAACCCAGCAAAAGTCCAGGCTATCAGGGACATGCCTGCGTCGAAAACCAAGAAACAAGTTCAAAGCTTCCTAGGAAGGATCAATTATATAGCTCACTTCATAGCACAGTTGACCACTACATGCGATCCCTTGTTTAAGCTCTTGAAGAAGAATACAAAGAAAGAATGGACATATGAGTGTCAAGCGGCCTTTGACATAATTAAGCGGTACTTGTTGAACCCTCCTATTTTGGTTCCCCTGACGTCGGGATATCCATTGATTCTCTACCTTGCGGTGCAAGAGACATCCATGGGTTGCATGTTAGGCTAGCTAAATGAACCCAATCAAAAAGAAAAAGGCAATTTACTACCTAAGTAAGAAGTTCACTAGTTGTGAGATCAATTGCATTGCCATTGAGAATACATGTAGTGCCCTAGCATGGGCCTCACATAAGTTGCGGCCAGTACATACTCTACTTCACCACGCGGTTGATTTCCCATATGGATCCCATCAAATACATCTTTCAAAAGCCTACCCATCAAATACATCCCATCAAAAGTGTAAGGCAAGCAGGGATTGGCACCATCCTTTACATCCCATGCTTTTTGAAGTACTTAAGCTTCAGCAAATTTGCAAACCAAGCTGAATAAATTTAGTCATAGGACAACTTAAGTATCTAATAGCACAGGACATGGCCGAACCTTGTTCCTACATGACCCGATCAATTCGATTAGGCACTCACCATCCATTTTCATTGTTCAACTCTTTGACAACACAAAAAACCATTGTTCAACTCTTTGACAACATGAAAAAACCAAAGGCCTCCGCCCGTCGATCCCTTGGATAGATAGAGAGGGGGGGGCAGAGGCCTTTGGTGTCCCCTCCAGTCAAGAATTGGGGCCTCACAATCACTATCTAATATGCTTTTCTCTCATGCCTTTATTCGTTCATGGTTCGATATTCTGGTGTCCTAGGCGTAGAGGAACCACACCAATCCATCCCGAACTTGGTGGTTAAACTCTACTGCGGTGACGATATTGTAGGGGAGGTCCTGCGGAAAAATAGCTCGATGCCAGGATGATAAAAAGCTTAACACCTCTCATTCTTATTACTTTTCAATATGAAAAAGAAAAAAAAAATGAAAAGGTCGTCTTATTCAAAACCCCAATTATGAAACCCCTTCTCTCCCACTTCACGCCTCGGAACGTACCGTTCTTATAGAGAGAGAGGCGCTTTCACATCTTCTTAACCCGAAATGGCTAGGGAGAGGAAAGGTTCTCTTTTTTTTAGGGTACTCCCGGGAACAAATCCAGTGGAGACGGGGTGGGGCCTATAGCTTAGAGGATTAGAAAACTATGTGGACTTCCTTTCTCACATATTTTTTTCTAGCAATGTTTCTTTGGAAAATGGAATATCAAATAGGATAAGAATCTGTTAGCTGTTAAGTTCATTATGTCATATGCCGAGTAGTTCAATTGATTGGCATAAAGAAATTTTAATAGACTTTTGCATTTTGGGTTGAAAGATCTATCTTGGTTGTACGATGGAGATTGTTTAAAATGATATTTGAGGCAAGTATAGTGAAAACTCTAATTAAAGCTGGTATGTAATAAGAATTAAAATCAGATTGTGTATGATTTTGAGCTTTGCCTTGCAATATTGATGGTGAAAAGTTATCTTGTAAAGAAATTTAGAAGCAAAGTAATCCAAAAAGTGTTCAATATCTTCTTGTTGGTTGTCAGAGTAGAGCAACATGAATATTAGCAAGAAATTCAAATTTCTACAAAAACAACCTTGTACCACCATTAAACTTACATTCGTAGTCTTTTTTTCGTACAGTATCAAGCATCCTACTAAACTAGAACTGATTAACTATAGATGCTTATTTTGATTATTAACGCATTTTAAAGCAATTGAGACGTTATGCTTATTAAAGAGTCAAAGGACAACTTGAGTATCTAATAGCTAAGAACTCTCAGATAAGTTTACAAAGAAAATCTACAAGAACAACATTATGCACTGCAATGGAAAAGTTTCTTCAAAATTATGACACTAGACTTGTAAAACCACTCACCTACTTAGCAAATGTCAAGAACCACAAGTCCACAGCTATCATGGTCTGATGACTACAACATAGAACTTACAATTAGGGAACCAAAAATGCATCATATCATCAAGCATTTAATTAGAAATATTATAATAAAAAATAGTCTAGAAAAAAATACTTGGCATTTAATTAGAACTAATTGAGCTAGAATTATTAAAATTACCTAAACCTCATCATTATATGTAATGTACCTAGAAATGCATAGGTGTTCAAAATCCTCCACAAGGTGCTCGTAATCATGATCAGGTATAACTAGCAAAGTAAAAAACTAGTAAGAAAATATAAAAATGGAGAATGCATAATTTAATAAAAATTACAAGTATATGTTAAAGATATTTACCCTGCCCACAAAACAACTAGCCGCGGGAACATAACAAAGCCTCTGCATTTTATGGCAATAGACAACTACAGTACTTATCAAGAATTTGACCACCGATGCTAAACGCAGACTCTGAGGCAACAATAGTGATAGGAATACGCATAAAGTCACGAGCCATTAGTGAAAGTTTAGGAAAGCAACCACAATTTGATTCCCAATATTGAAGAATATATCCAAGTCCATATGAGTGTTATGGTCAAACCGAGTCTCTTGCAAATACACATCTAATTGTGATTAACTATCGATTGAACCAAAAATTTAACTCTCAAATGTATCAAAACTAGCAATATCAACATCTCTCACCTTCTCATTAGCACCACTACTAGATGCATTTTCAGCCATATCGTGTGCTTCATAATTAGTGGCGCGTAAATATCCTTTGAAAAGGGAATATAACTTGTCACAAAGATCCATCATCATTTTTGTCCCATTAGTGCCATAAAGTTGCTTATAACTAAAATTCACAAATTGCAACTTATACCAGGGATCTAAAATTACAGCAAATGATAGCACAATGCTATAACAATCCTAGTATTTATCAAATTTTTCTTTCATGGTTTTTGCCATGTCACTAATTACTATATTATTATCTTCCATCTGTTCTAAAATACGCAAATGAATTTTTCATACACCATGAAAGTATAAGTTGGCAGCAGGGTATTGAGTGCCTAAAAAGAGAGTGGTGATGTCATAAAATGGCTTCAAAAACTTTTCTATCTTCCTGGCCTTATCCCATTCCTCATTTGAGGGACAAGTGCGAAAGCTTCCATCAACAATTCTCAAATTGTGAAATGCATCCCGAAATGTAAGAGCTGTCTCAATCATTAAATATGTCGAGTTCCATCTTGTTGGCACATCTTGTCGGCACATCTTGTCGCACTTTCTAACTAGTTAGATTAGGGAGTTCTTGAAGACATTCGGCAAATCTTAACGTCCTCATATCATTGCCTCTCACATATTTAACACTTTCATGTATGTTGTGCATAGCTTGCTCTATAATTTTCAAACCTTCTTGTACAATAAGGTTTAAAATATGAGCACCACAATGAACACGAAAGAACTAACCACTACAAGGCAAAGATGATCTAAAAGAAGGGCTTTTCTTCAAACTATTCACCAAGGTGTCATTGTAAGAAGCATTGTCTAAAGTGATTGTAAATACTTTTTTCTCAATGCCCCATTCTTTTAGAATGTTAAACAATATCTCTACCAAAATCTTACCACTAGCAGGTGGCGTATGAGAAAAACATAAAACCCTCATTTGCAAGTCCCAATTTGCATCAATGTAGTGTGAAGTGAGAACCATGTACTCATCTATTGTGGAAGATTTCCACAAATCTAATGTTAAGAAAATCTTGCTTGGGACTAACTCTGAAGCACATTTAAGATTTTCTCTTTCTCTCTTATAGATTTTCAAAATATCTGACTTTGTTGTATTCCTACATATTGGCTTAACATCAGGATTTAGAAGGATATGAATCTCTCTATTAATCTTATGCTCCACAAATGAAAACAAGTAATTATGCCTAATAATTGCCATTGTAATCTTTTTAGATACATATATGTTGGAAAATCTGGTTTTGTATCTCATACAAAACACACAACGGAAGCAACAAACACGGATCTACTTCATTCATGAGAAATAACATTTAACCTTGAATTCTAGAACAAAGAATAGCAAGCGTACCTTGATGTAGTGAAATTCAAAACCAAGACTTAAGAATACCTCTAATCAACATCCCAATTCCACATGGTGCCCAAGAAGAGTGGTCTCTCAATCAGTCTTTATGTACGTTGATTCTCAAAGAAAAGTTCTTTTTAAAAGATGTTGTTCTTCTTCTTGTAGAGAAAAACTATTTTCTTTTCTTTTCGTCATACGTACATACTAACTACCTTGATAGTTACTTTATTTAATAACTTTTATTAAATAAAAACTGATTATTTAATTGGGTTAGCCTTTTGGGCATGCACAATTGGGATTTAGTTTGTGACTTGAGATGGAACCAAAGGAAACAAATAAGACTCTAGCTCCAATGGGCCTTGGGCTTATCTATCAACTATTGACAAGTCTAAAATTACCATTAATTATATTTAATACCACTATATATATAATTGCACTCTAAGCTTTATTAATAAATTATATCACAAGACTCTAATGATATCATTTGACCCCACTATAAAATATCCATAGTGAACAAAGTCATAATGAATTATCACTTTTAAATAGCTATCTTATCCTTGAGTACCCATTTTAATCTTTTAGTTATTCATATTTATTAATATCCAATTTCAATAAATATAAACTTTAGTAACTCCTTACCAAAGTAGGCGCCCTGAATAACCAGTTCCCATTAAACTTATCGCGAGGGGATATTTCCTGTCTCTATAAAAAGAGATTATGGATTCCATCTTGAGAATATGTGTTCCCTCAACACTACATGTGGTTACCCAACATACTGAGGTTTTGACTGTCAATATTAGATCTCACTCCTAATATAACAAAGTAACCTACATTTCATAATCAGGTTCACTATCCTCTCAAGATTGGGAGTCTATGAAATTAGAAGTCGTGAGATTAATCATTCAGGTGATAGTTGTTGATTGAATAATTAATCTTACAGAGGTCCAGTTCAATATGTCTTAACACTTAAGACACATCAACACAAAAGTTAAGGAGTGCTTCAGAGAGAGAACCCTAGCCATAAACCTTAAGAGTTAGAGATTGTTATACCCACAATCCTCTACACAATTGCTTGTGGATTTTCCTCAACTCCTACCTCTTCATTTCCATATCATTGAGAAGTTGATAGCCTAAACACTTACCACACCCTTTCAAAGTGTCAAGTGAGGTTTTGGTGTTGCTGGGAAGCATTGGAAGAAGCCAAGGATGGTAGATGCAACATGGTGCTTGTTGCGGGATCCGGAAAGCTAGACAAGACACGGTTCTGAGAAGCCTTGTTGGAGTAGGAGTTTGGAGGGCTTAGGTACATCGGGTAGATTAGGCTTGGAGGGTCTTTTGCTAACCCATGTATCCTAACTAATTGTCTAGTGGATCGAGTACCGCTAAGAGGGCAATGGAGAGGTTTTTCGCCAAGTTCTTCGGTTTCCTCTTCGATAACACATCGGCTTGTTATCTTGTGTTTGCATTCTTCTTCCCTACATTTTTACCTTTCATTTTACTGCTGTGTTATGATTGTTTGTGGGTTAGAGTAGCTTGTTTTTTTATCCGCTGGCATTTACTCTATTCCACACTTAGTATTAAGTTATGAAAGTTCAATATGTGTATAAAACACCCTTGAATGTTTAGACCCCTAAATACAAAATAACCAATTCAAGCTTTATGACAAACAACTAGTATGCGAAAAATGAACAAAAGCTTAATACAGAATTGGTAAACAATCTAAACCAATTAAAATCACATCCACAGCAGAAAATAAAAGGGAAAGATAAAGGAAAGAGAGATGCAAATACAAGGACAACACACGATGTGTTATCGAAGAGGAAACCGAAACCCTCGGCGTAAAACCTCTCCGGCGCCTTCCAAGCGGTCAATAATCTACTAGAAAATGTAGTTGGGATACATGAACAGTAATAGATCCTCCAATCCTAATCTACCTAATGTACCTAAGCCCTCCAAGCTTCTTGCTCCAACGAGGTTGCGCCGAACCTTTTTCTTTTCTAACTTACCGGATTTCACTATAATCTATAGCATCCGCCATCTTTGGCATCTTCCAATGCTTCCCAAAGTTCTAAAAACACTCAACACTCTAAATAGGTGTGGGTAGCGTTTGGATAGAAATCTCCTCTCAATAGGTATGACAATGAGAGAGGGAATAAGAAGAGATTACAAAGATTTCTCTCTAAGAATGAGTAGCTCTCTCTAATTGGGTGGGTGTTTTGAAGAAACCTCTCTTAGGGTTTTTCTTTCTGAATAGCCATCCATATTTTGTGGGAATGAGGGGTATTTATACTGGTGTGAGAATGGAATGCGAAAAGTCATTTTTTCCAAAACAGGGCTGGCCGGCGACTTGAGCTCGCGACTTGATTGAGTCGCGAGTTCAAGCCGCGAGCTAACTGAGTGGGCAGTCTGGATTTTTGTCCTGTAGTGCTCCAGCTGGCATGACTGTTCAGTTCCCTTGCATGCTCTGCACGTGTGCTGCTTCTGGCAGCTTGCAGCTGCGAGTCACCCGCGAGTCCCTGCTTCACTGCACAGTCTTGAGCATTTCTTCACACTCTCTCACACACTACCCTTACATGATTCTCACCTAAATACAGGGTTTCTAAGTTCTGTATTACAAGCAAATATGTCACGGAATAAAGCCAACACATGGTTGATTAAATTCAACCTTACAAGTTAGAGTAAAATCAATTGAGCCGTAACTTTAATTTGGGGGTCTAAATAGCTCTTGTGTTTTCATACATTTTCGAGGATTCATCTGTCATCACTGTGGAGCGGCTAGACATACTTGACCTAATTGCTACAAGTGGTTAACCACTCAACAGAGAAATAGTATGATCTCATTGAGAAACCAGAATCAGTTTCCATCCTCCTTTGCTTTTCTTGGAGATCTTCTCAAAGCTCTCATGTTCCTTTCGAACTTGAATGGTTTCAATTCTTCTCCCTCACCATCGAATCAAGGGTTTTCAAAATGGAAAGGTTCTTCCAAGGTGTGGAAGGAAAAAGGCCCTAAATGATTCAGTCACTTTTTCTCTCTCTCCCTTCCTTGTTTTTTTCTTTTTTTTTTTATTACTCGTGTGTTTTGCTTTCGTGTTTAAGTCAGTCTAGTTTTATGCATTGTGTTGTTTAACATGTTTTTGTTTGTTTATTTTTTTTTTCCAGTTTTTCTTTATTTCTTTTTTCATAAAAATAAAAATTAAATTGAAAAATAAAAAAAATACAAAAAACAGTGTGTGTTTGTGTACATTGGTACTTGTGTACCTTGGATGGCCATTAAAACAAAGTTTTCTAACTTTGTATCATTTGAACATTAGATGAGCATCTCTAAGCATAACTAAGCAAGTGAGCATTATAGCTCATGTTTGTGATAAGTAAGATTAAAAATCTCTTGTACTTAAAACTCATATTACTCTTTTTGATGAGAAGGACTAGAAAATCCTAAGAGAAAGGCATAAATAACCATCTCACCAATGTTGCCCGCCAATCATGAAATGACATTTGTATGCTTCGGCATAGCAAAAGTGGAATGTCAAATGCTTAACATCATTAGGTATTTCTTTTCTATATCTTATATGCTCATGCATGGTTTGCTTAAAAGAAAAATATGCAAAGAATAATAAAAAGCAAAAACAATCAAAATGCTTTATATATGATTGCAAGCGTGTATTCTAGGAGATGTGGGAGTTATATGATGTATCTCGAAGGTGATAGTCCCCATCAAACAGTTATGATTGTATATGAGTTAAAGTGATTTTCTCATATCTTAAATCGTCATAACATGCAGACACTTATGCCATCTTGCGATGTTTTTCACACACAACACGCAATATTCTTTGCTACTTTTGATACATGTGCAAGTACAATGTGATTTGGCCATCACAAGGAATACATGTATTAATGTATGCTCACTAAACTGTCTTAACTTGTTTTTGAAATATAAAATTGGTTAGACTGGTTTAGTGTGTGTGTGTGTGTTCTGGATCTATGTGCTTGACATTTTCTTGTTGAGAGATGATTTTGAGAGCTTAAAATATTGTTTGGATCTTTGGTTGTATAGCATGCTTGATTGCATTCATGTCTATTTTTTTCTCTTCTTTGAAAAACTGTTTTTGAGTAATCTTGACAGCTGCTGGACACCTCTCGACAGCTAGGGTATCTATCGAGCCCTTTCAGCTTCTTTTCATCGCATTCTCGATAGCTTCTCAACAGCTGCTTGATCCATCGAGAAACTTTCTGGATGCTCGATAGATTCTCGAAAGCTTCTCGATCCATCAAGATCCTTTTGCTGTGGACACCTCTCGACAGATTCTAGATAGCTTTTCGAAAAATGATTCACATGCTTTAAACCTTAACACATCTCGATCTGTCGAGTTTTATGACTTTCTATATATACGGTTAGCGCGATCTTTTCTCTCATTTTCCCCAATCTTTCTCAATAGATCTCGTCTCTTCACCTCCCAAAACCTCTCTCTCTTTCACTCCAAGCTTCATTCCCAAGTGTTCTTCGGCCTAGATCTTGTTCTTCCTCTCTAGTAAGGGTCCTTAATCCTTAATTCTTCATGCATTTCATGCATTAGACCTAGGTTTTTGGGTTTTTGAAAATTCTTTGGGGTTTTTCAAAATTGATGAAGTTTTTGTGAAATTTTTGGGATGGGTTTTGTGTAAATGATCCTAAATGTTCATGCATTGCATCACACTTTCATTTTAACTATATGTTCATGCATTTTAGATGTGTGATTACTATGTTAAACTGTTGTGTGCTAGTAGGTTTGGATTGGGCTAAGCCCATGATACTTTTAAGTTTGCATGTCACATGTTCATGCATTTTCATGCATACGTACCTTCAATTCTTTATATTCTTTTATATTGTTTTGTTGGAGCTTTTCTAATTGTCTCTCTCTCTCTCCTTCTCTTTCTTTCTTGCGTTAGTCTACTCTATGGAACCCAAATGCAAATCCACTCTGTCCCAGAACCCTCTTCGTTCTGGGGCATCCACTTCTTCTTTTAACCCCACTCCTTCTCACGAACGGTTCCATGATGATAAAGCCCGAAAGGATTTTTCAGAGAAATTTTCTCGACGAGGCATTCATTTGGATCGCCAAGTCATCCTATCGGATTTTTTCGATATTGACCTTCCTATTGTCATTGACAGTAGGGGTTGGGGGTCACTGTGTAACATTCCGGTCACTTGTCCCTTCGTGATCATACCGGAGTTTTACTTCAATATGCACAAATTCGATACTTTTGTACCTCATTTCTCCTCTTGTGTTCCAGGTATACTCATTTAGTTACTTTGGATATTGTATCTGTGGTACTACATGTTCCTAGGGTAGCGCATTTTGACTACCCTAACTACGATCGTCTGAGGACTGTGTCCAAAGATGAACTCTCATCTCTATTTGCTGGGACACCCTTATCTTGGGGTGACCGTCAAAACACCCCTTGCTCGGGCTTTGCAAAAGGTCTGAGATTCCTTAACATGGTGATGACATTCATTCTTCATCCTTTGTCTCACTATAACTTTATTACAGTGCTTTGTGCTCGATTTTTTTTTTTTTTTTTTATCCCTCTTAGAGGACATTTCTATTGACTTCCCTTGTCATTTTATTCTATCCCTTATAAATGTCTATAGGGATATGACGACTCGTGATAAGCTCATTTTTCCTTCCGCTATCACAAAGAGTCTTCACCATTTTTTGGTCTCCTTTCCCGAGTCTCCTCATTTCACGATTATGAGTGCCATAGACGTTGCTACCATTCGACAAAGTGAGGCACAACTTAGGCCAAGGCGGCCCTGGATAGAGACAGTAACTCCTCCAGCTTCTACCACTCCATCCACCTTTACTCCTTCGCCTTCTACGGGTGGAGTGACTTTCAAGGCCATCATGGCACAGATTGTGCGCATGGATGCTCGCCTTAACACACTGAGTGATGAGTTATGTCAGATGAACACCCATGTTGGTCATATTGCACGACGACAGGCTGTCATGGGTGGTTTCACTGCTTATACCTCTCCATCTCCACTGATTTCAGAGGATAAGAGTGATGATGGCTCCGGCAGTGATGATGCTGATGAGGACGAGGATGCTAGCTCACCCAGTGATGATGAGATGTCAACTTGATGTACTTACTCTTTGTCACTCGTGACAAAAAGAGGGAGTAGTTTTGATATGAGAGTAGTCATATACATAGGGGGAGAGTTTGCATAGGAGATTTTTTGTGATAGGGGGAGTGTTTATAAGGGATGTAGTGAGTGTCTATGAGGTTTTATCACCATTTTTATTGAATTATGATAGACTTAACTGAGGGGAATAGTAAAAAATCAAGCTTAGGAGCTTTTGCTTTAAGGTATTCTTTTGAACTTTTCTTTTTCCATTTCTGCCTTTAATCTGTTTCTTTGTTTAGTTTATGTTTATATATGTTTGTTTAGGTTAGTTTTAGGATTTTTTTATTTTTTTTTAGCATGTTAGGTTGCTAGATTTACGTTTTTTTTTCTTCTTTTTTTCTTGGTTTCTACTCTGTTTCTGTGTTAATTAGGTTTTCTGGGTAAGGATCTGCGTACGCATGATCTAGCTTGTGCATGCAAGCTGAACTCATGTGTACACAGACTAGTTCTAATGTGCTCGATGCCGTTACCCAAAAACCCTAATTTTTTTTTTTTCTACTTTCATATGTTTGTTTTGTGAAATCTCTCTTTCATATATTTTAAGCCCTATAACTACTTGCTTGTATTTTAACATATTTGTTTGTTATCACATATTTAGATTAGGGTTTAGATTTGGGTTTTATGCTTGTTTCTTGATTCAATACCATGAACATACATTCACATGCCCATTCATAATGCCATAGGTGCTGAAGTGCTGCAAGGTAAGTAAGGTAAGTCATGCATTCACATGAACATGGATGTTGATTGTTTAATCCTCCATTGATATGTGTGTATGAAGTTGATGCCTTGTTTTGATTTATGATGTGATTTGCTTTGCTGCCATGTTTGGGTTGCTACCTTGCCTTGAGATGTATGATAGGGTTCACATGCTAGGGTTTCTCATATGTGTTCGGCTCTTTATTGCTTTAAGGATGGATACGTGTCTTGGAATGAATGATACCATGATTATATGCTTAGATGTATGCTAGTGTGTGTGTGTGTGTGAGTACAAATGCAAGTGTTGAAAATGTTTTTAATAAGGTTAGGATGTAAGACACAATAATGGGAGGCCAACCTTAGAATTGGGCAATTTTGGGTTCCTAACACCTTCCCAAGAGCGTACCTAAACTTTGAACCCATACTTTGGTAGTAAGACCAAAGGTCATTCCTTGAAAGAATGCTATATTCATGCTTTCTAGACCATATAACTAGGTGACAACTCCGACACTCTTTCCCTCGTGCCCACTGTGGCGACTCCATTGGGGAAAGTGAGTTTAATTCCTATGTGTCTTATTTCTCAACCTTAATAAAAACTTTTTCAATACTTGTTTTGCACACACATCACTGGTTCTTTTGTCCCTTAACCTTGATTGGTGATGAGTGGGAAGATAGAAGGCTTTATTCGGGCCCAAATTTTTCGAAGTTCATCTCACCAACTCACGTTCGATGCTATTACCTATAATGGGCCTTGAGTATATTAAAGGTTTGCTTCCAATCCACTATGGGGTCCAGTTAGGCCCTCAGTTGGGATCATAGCCCACCTAGTTGTGAGTGACATACTTATCTATCCCTTTAGCCTTAGGGAGCCTACCCACACTACAGAGATCCTAGATCCTAGATCCTACCATACAGGGTATCTTTTATATATCTCTTGTTTGTTCAACCATATATCATGTGTTTACCTAATTCTAAAGGACAAATAAAAGGTATAAAAATGGAAGGGATGGCCTTAAAGTTATGGTATACCCTAAGATGTTATGGAACAAAAGAAAATAAACTCTCACATATAAAAGGCTTGTCCCTAAATCCAAAGGCATATCTTAACTTGAAAGGTTCATAAGACCATAGCTTAATTGCTATCGTAGGCCCAAGTGGAAAAAACCCTTTTGAAAAAGAGGATTTTAGGCCTAAAATAACAAATGCGCTATGGACATAGCATCCAACTATTAGGATATGTGCTCTTTAAATCCTATTGTATGATGCTATGTATGACATTTTGTTGTGATTAATAAAGTTTTTTTATTATTATCTAAAATAATGGTAACATGAATATTTGGACATTATCATATAGTCCATAAGATGCATAGTATGTGATTTATGTGATTTAGTCACAGAAAGATATAAGTCACAAGTTCTTCGTAAACCCAGAATTTTAGTTCGTAGTTGGTGATGAAATTAGGCGTTTCATCTGCGAAGACTATAACATATCAATTAAGATGATTTGTCTTGATCATGAAAGTGGAGGCTTCTAGTTGATATGTTTTAAGTATTAAGACATATTAAACTGGACTGTTGTGAGATTTATTATTCTACTAACGACTGTGAAATGAATAATAAATCTCACGACTTCTATTTACATCAACTCTTAATCATGAGAGAATAATGAATCTAATCATGAAGTGTAGGTTGTTTTGATACATCAAAAGTGAGATCTAAAGACACAATCAAAATCTCAGTATGTTGGGCAGCCACATTTAGTGTTGAAGTAACATATATTCTCAAGATGGAATTCATAATCTCTTAACGAAGATATAAAATATTCCCTTGAGATAAGTTTAATGGGTTTGGTTATTTAGAGTGTTGGGCCTAACCACTTTACTAAGGAGTTACTAAAGTAAATATTTATGAAATTGGATTTCATAAATATATGATGAATAACTTAAAGGATTAAACTAGGTACTCAAGGATTAAGATGCAGTAATATTCAAAGTGATAGTCAACATACATGACTTTGTATTACTACGAATATTTTATGAACGGATTGATGTTGGGGTTTATGCCCTAAAATCCAATCAATTGACATTTCATAAATAATTAAATTGTTTAATTATATAGGACTATTTATAAATGAACTAATGAGACATTATCTTAGTTCATGAGATACATAGTATGTGATTTATGTGATTTAGTTATAGAAGATATAAATCACAAGTTCTTTGTAAACTCACAATTTTAGTTCGTAGTCAGTGATGAAATTGGCCATTTCATCTGCGAAGACTATAATATATCAACGAAGATGATTTGTCTTAATCATGGAAGTGAAGACTTCTAGTTGATGTTAATATGTTTTAAGAGTTAAGACATATTGAATTGGACAGCTGTGAGATTTATCATTCTCCAACTGTCAAATGAATAATAAATCTCACGACTTCTATTTTCATCAACTCTAAATCTTGAGAGAATAATGAATCTGATTATGCGGTATAGGTTGCTTTGATATATCAGGAGTGAGATCTAAAGTCACGATCAAAACCTCAATATCTTGAATAGCCACATTTAATGTTAATGGAACATATATTTTAAAGATGGAATTCATAATCTCTTAACGGAGATATAAAATATTCTCTTGAGATACGTTTAATAGGTTTGGTTATTTAGAGTGTTAGGCCCAACCATTTTAATAAGGAGTTACTAAAGTATATATTTATGAAATTGGATTTCATAAATATATGATGAATACCTTAAAGGATTAAACTAGGTACTTAAGGATTAAGATGTAGTAATCTTCAAAGTGGTAGTCAACATACATGACATTGTATTACTACGAATATTTTAATGAAGGGTTTACATGTATAATAAAGTCTTAGGATATAATTTATTAATAAGGCCTAGAGTACAATTATATTCATACAGTGGTATTGAATATAATTAATGGTAACTTTGGACTTGTCAAGAGTTGACAGAAAAGCCCAAGACCCATTAGAGCTAGAGTCTTATTTGTTCCCTTTTGGTCCCACTCCAAGCCACATAATAAAACCCAATTGGAATGGCCCAAAAGGCTAGCCCAATTAGATAATCAGTTATATATAAAGAGAGAAACATATAGAATTTCAGAGGGTTTTCATTTAGATCATATAAGGAATGAAATGGTGTGTATGTGAGTGTAAGACACTCTCTTATTCTCCCCTTGGTAACTGATTAAAAGACCACACTTCTTAGGCATTAAGTGGAATTGGAGTGAAGATTAAAAGTGTTCCAAAGTACTTCTAATCTTTTATTTTTGAATTTCACCACACCTAGGTACGCTTTCTTGTTCTTAAATCCTGAAACTTACATAGTACATGTTATCAATTGCGAATGAAGTAGATCTGTTAATTTTCCACTGTGTATGTTTTATATGCGATACAAACATGAATTTTTCCGATAGTTGAATGTCTAATAAATTCTTGGGATATAATTTATCAATAAGGCCTAGAGTGCAATTATATTTATATAGTGGCATTAAATATAATTAATGGTAATTTTGGGCTTGTAAAGAGTTGACTGAAAAGCCTAAAACACATTGGAGCTAGTGTCTTATTCGCTCCCTTTTGGTCTCACTCCAAGCCACACACTAAAACCCAATTGGAATGGCTCAAAAGGTTAGCCTAATTAGATAATCAATTATAAGAAGAAAAACATACAAAATTTTGTGTAAAAAAAAAATGAAATGGTGTGTATGTGAGTATAAGCCACTTTATTATTCTCCCTTGAACACATACATAAAAATTGATTGAGGGACCACACTTCTTGGGCACAAGTGGAATTGGAGTGAAGATTAAAAGTGTTCCCAAGTACTTCTAATATTTGGTTTTGAATTTCACCACACCAAGGTACGCTTTCTTGTTATTATATTCTGAAATTTACATAGTACATGTTATCAATTGCGAATGAAGTAGATCTATTAATTTTCAGTTGTGTATGTTTTGTATGAGATACAAACTATGTTTTTCCAACAATTGGTATTTGAGCAGTATTCATTTTCGAATTTGTATAACATGTTTTGTGAGTTTTGGAATTAGAGATAGTAATTTCATGATGTTAGAATATTCTACAATCAATTTTTTGCATGGTTGTTGAAATTACTGTTTAATAAAAAATGATATTGATGTATGATGTTGTTTAATTTTGATATTAAGTATGTTAAATTGAACTTTAAGGCTATAGCATCAATGGAATTCAGTTTTGATCTCAAACTAAATCTACTATGTTCATATCTTGGTAGTTTTTTCATGAAAAATCGTTGAAAACTGCTTGGTGAAAATTCTAGAAAATTCAATTTCACAAGTTTTGACTGATCAAGAATTCCCTTCGATCGTTTGAATATTCCTTTTCAATCAATCGAACAGGAATCGAGAATCGATCGAGTTAACCCAAGAGTTTGTGTTGAATTTATTAAAATTTTGACTGATTGAGAATTCCTTTCGATCGATCAAATTTGCCTTCTCGGTCAATCAAACAAGAATCGAGAATCTATCGAGTCATCTAGATTGTTTATTAAAATTTTCTTCATGATTTCGATTGATCAAGGGATACATTCAATCAATCGAAAGTTGTGAATTTTGAATTTTCACTAATTGTTTTCACATTTCAAAGTGCAAGGCTATGTGTGATAAGATTACACATGATTTCTAATTAAAAACCTTTCTTTTAAAATATCTAGTGGGAGAGAGATACAAGGGTTGCATCTCACGGCCTCCATTGTCGGTTCATAGTAGTATGAAATATATACTTTGTCTTTGCTTCGAGCTTAGCATTCCATGCAGAGAGTATTTATTTCGTTGTGCTACAAGATTGAATTTCCTAGTTTATAATGGTTTGATCAAACACCTTGTCTTAGCCAGCTTTGCATTCCATGCGGAGGGTGTTTTGAATCATGGTACTATAAGATAAACCAGTTAATGGTAGATGAAATGTGGCTACACATGACTCTAGACAATGGTATACATTAGATTAAATATTGTAGTATCCTTTATGATGAGTTATTATTATTATTATTTAGAGGCTAAATGTAAAACGACATATTATTAGTGTTTGATAGGAGTTATCATGATAGCACTAGTAATGAGAATAGTTCTCAATCAATCATAGTATTTAATGTTCACTCTATTCTGAGGGATATTGAGTATGGATTGGGTTGTCATTGCATGTTTTATATTATGGTTTTATTAAGGTCCCATACTATATGTCTATATGCTAAATTGATAAGGTTTAGTTTACTTATTATATTCATGTTTATTGTTTTCAGATTTAATCATGGCATCATTTAGCCCACTTGTTGCTATTCTTAATCAAAACAAATTGATTGGATCCAACTATGTTGACTGGAAAAGAAATTTGGACATTGTTCTTACTGCTGAAGAACACAAGTATGTGCTTATTCAACCATGTCCTAACTTTCCATCATTAGATGCTTCTCTTGAGGAAAAATAGTGATATGATCATTGGCAGAAATCTAATGAGATGGTCAAATGCTATATCCTAGCATCTATTTCAAATGTTCTACAGCATTAAATGTAGGACTAGTTTTGGACATAATGCTAAGTCTGAAGGAGATGTTTGGTGAAAGGTCATTCTGCAAGGCAAGAAACTATGCGGCAAATTTATAATACCAAAATGACTAAAGATACTTCAGCGAGGTAGCATTGTCTTAGGATGATCTCTCATCTGAATACACTGGAGGTTTTGGGTGCCAATATTGATGGAGAATCTCAAGCGGATATGATAGTCACTACCAGAATCATTCAAGGAATTTAGACTTAATTATAACATGAACAAAAAGATTTATACATTGTCTGAATTAATGAATGAATTGGTGGTAGCGGAAGCCATTCTTGGTACATCTAGTGTTGATGCCAATATGGTTGAAGCTTCTACTTCTCAACCTAAGTCGAAAGGCAAGGGTAAAAGGAAGAAGAAGAAGGACTTTACCAAGCAAGACGGTAAACAAATTTCCTTAGGAGTAGCCAACAAGGGAAAGAAGAAGGACTACACCAAAGGAAAGTTTTTCCATTGTGGCGAGAAAGGCCAATGGAAGAGGAATTGTCCAAAATTCAGAGCTGCCAATAATAAGGGTGTGGAAAGTTCATTCCTTCTTGAAATATGTTTAGTGCAAAATCCCTCGGATTCCTAGTCTGTGGATTCAAGTTTTACTAATCATATCTACAATTCTTTGCAAGGGTTCCAAGAGACCAGAAAGTTAAGTGAAGGGGAATTGTTTCTTACTTTGGCTAATGGGAGCAAAATTCCAGTTGTAGCTGTTGGAGTGTTTAATTTATGCTTTGATTCTAGGATTTTAATATTGGAAGGCTGTCTATATGTACCTAATGTTTGTAGGAATTTAATTTATGCAACTTATTTAGGTAGACATGGATATTGTGTTATCTTGAAAGACAATGTTATAATAAAGAAGGATAAAGTGTTTATCTGTTCTGACAATATTGTTGATGGTCTTTATATTTTAACTCCTGATAAGCATGAATTATATAATTTTGAATTAGATAATAATTCACATGTGAAATCATTAAAGAGAAAGTTTCCTTCTACTAGTGATGCATATATTTGGCATTTGTGTTTGGGTCATATTAATTCAAACAGGATTCAAAGACTAATCAAATATGGACTCATAGAGCTATTGGAATTTGATGGATTTCCAGTTTGTGAATCTTGTTTAGAGGGCAAAATGACCAAAAGACCTTTTAAAGCAAAATGTAAATGAGCCCAAGATTTGTTAGAACTAGTACATTCAGATGTATGTGGTCCTATGTCAATCCAAGCAAGAGGTGACTATGAGTATTTCATTACATTCGCTAATGATTACTATAGATTTGGTTATGTGTACCTAATGAAACGGAAGTCCGAAGCCTTTGAAAAGTTCAAAGAGTTTAAGGCTGAAGTTGAGAATCAATTAGGTAAACGCACAAAGGCCATTTGACCTGATCGTGGTGGTGAATACCTTCTTGGGAATTTCAAGGATTACTTGACTGAAAATGGGATTATATCCTAACTAACTGCACCTGGAACTCCACAACAAAATGGTGTAGCAGAAAGAAGGAATAGGACTTTTTTAGATATGGTTAAATCCATGTTGAGTTATTCGACTCTACCAATTTCCTTTTGGGGATATGCCTTAAATACTACAATATATCTTCTGAATTTAGTACCTTCAAAGTATATTCCTAAAACACTTGTAGAGTTATGGATTAGGCACAAGCCTAGTATGAGACATCTCCATATTTGGGGTTGTCTAGCACATGTGTTGAAAGGAAAGTTTGACAAGTTACAATCTAAAACAGAAGTGGTTTTCTTTGTAGGGTATCCAAAAGGAATTGTTGGAGGTTTATTCTATAGTCATAAAGATAATAAAGTGTTTGTTAGTACAAATACCAAATTTTTGGAAAATGACTATATGAATGATTATACTCCTAAAAGTAGAGTTGTTTTGGCTAAAATGAATGAACCTATAATTGAACAATCAATGGATGAAACTAGGAATGATGTGGTTGTATCGGGTACACCACAAGATATTACTCATGAGATGACTAGTACACAAGAGCCTCATCGTAGTGGGAGGATTGTTAGGCCACCTGTAAGATTTATAGGTCTGGGAGAAACTTATGAAGCAATCTCAGAAGAGGCTGAAACTGATTCTTACACTTGTGAAGAGGCAATGAATGATATAGATGCACATCATTAGGTTAAAGCTATGAAATCTGAATTGGATTCAATGTATTCCAATCAAGTTTGGGATCTTGTAAATTCACCAAACAACATTAAACCTGTTGGTTGCAAATGGGTTTACAAGAGGAAGAAAGGGATAGATGGAAAGGTTGAAACCTTTAAAGCAAGGCTAGTGGCGAAAGGGTATACACAAAAGGAAGGTATTGATTATGAAGAAACCTTTTCACCAGTAGCAATACTTAAATATATCAAAATTCTCTTATCCATTACTACTCATTATGATTATGAGATTTGGTAAATGGATGTCAAGACTGCATTTCTTAATGGCAATCTTGAAGAAGAAATCTATATGATGCAACCAGAAGGTTTCATAGCAAAGAACCAAGAGCATATGGTATGCAAGTTGAAATAGTCCATTTATGGACTTAAGCAAGAATCTAGATCATGGAACATCAGATTTGATCAAGCGATCAAGTCATTTGGTTTTGAACAAAATCTTGATGAACCATGTGTGTACAGAAGACATCAAGATAAAGTAGTAATGCTCCTAGTGCTTTATGTTGATGATATTCTACTCATTAGAAATGATGTAGGGGTAATGGCATCAGTAAAGATTTGGTTGTCAAGCCAATTTGATATGAAAGACTTGGGTGAAGCTAACTTCATTCTAGGGATCAAGCTTTGGCGAGATCGAAAGAATAGAATGTTAGGTTTGTCACAGACTGGATATATAGATAAGGTTCTAGAGCGATTTAGCATGCAAAACTCTAAGAAAGGATTGCTTCCTTTCATACATGGAGTTCCTCTGTCTGATGACCAAAGGCCTAAGACTTTTAAGGAAGAAAATATGATAAGACAAATGACCTATGCTTCTGCAGTAGGAAGTCTCATGTATGCCATGCTTTGTACTAGACCAGATATCTGTTATTCAGTTGGCATGGTTAGCCGATATCAATCAAATCTAGGACCAAAACTTTGTCAAGCTGTAAAGCATACTCTCAAGTATCTACGGAGAACGAGAGATTATGTGCTTGTTTACCGATATGAGGATTTGATACTTATTGGCTATACAGATTTAGATTTTCAATCAGATCTTGATTTTAGAAAGTCCACTTCAGGTTGTGTATTCACCTTGGGAGGTGGAGCCATAAGTTGGAGGAATGTTAAGCAATCTTGTATTCCTTTCTAATCTTGTGAAGCGATATGAGGTGGACTCCACATGGAAGCTAAATACGTTGCTGCTTGTGAAGTGACAAAGGAAGTTGTTTGGCTCAAGAAATTCCTTTCTAATATTGGTGTTGTGAGAATGGAGCAAGTTCCTATCACATTGTTTTGCGACAATAGTGGAGCGGTTGCACAATTCAAAGATCCAAGGAACAACAAGAAAGGAAAGCACATTGAAAGAAAATACCACATCATTTGAGACATTGTTGGTCAAAGAGATGTAGTAGTAGCAAAGATAGTGCAAATAATTTAGCAAATCCCTTTACCAAAACCTTGCCCTAAAGGACTTTTGAGTCACATTTGGAGGGAATGAGAGTTAGATTAGTGCACAATAGTCTTTAGGGCAAATGGGAGATTGTTAGGATATGTGCCCTTTAAATCCTATTATATGATGTTATGTATAAAATTATATATGACATTATGTTGTGATTAATAAAGTTATTTTATTATTATCTAAATTAATGGTAACATGAATATTTAGACATTATCATATAGTCCATGAGATGCATAGTATGTAATTTATATGATTTAGTCACAAAATATATAAGTCACAAGTTCTTCGTAAATCTAGAATTTTAGTTTGTGGTTGGTGATGAAATTGGGCGTTTCATCTGCGAAGACTATAACATATCAACTAAGATGATTTGTCTTGATCATGAAAGTTAAGACTTCTAGTTGATATGTTGATATGTTTTAAGTATTAAGACATATTGAACTAGACCGTTATGAGATTTATTATTCTACTAATGACTGTTAAATGAATAATAAATCTCACGACTTCTATTTACATCAACTTTTAATCCTGAAAGAATAATGAATCTGATCATGATGATGGTGACTAGTTCCTTGACGAGGTTAGGAGAGACTTTCCCAACGAGGGCAAGGATCTATATGACATGACCGAAGCTATGCATGTGTGGGAACCCTTGAAGAAAGAAGACTGGCTGAAGAAAGGCAAGAGGAGGAATGGCAAGCCTTGAGAAAGAAAGAAGAAGGAATTCATCATGCCTACTATGGGGCCTATTAATAATTGGACTTGGGTTGGGTTTTCTGAAAACATGGGGAAAAAGTTTTGTAATAAAAGTTCCAATGTACTTTGATGTGTCCCATAACATTGAAATTCTATACTTCAATGATTCAAATGAATTTGAAAATGAAATTAATAAACAATTGGAAAAGAAAATTGAACCTATGGAACCAATTCTTGAAACTATAAATTTGGGCAATGATGAGAATCCATACTTAATTAAAATTGGCTTAACTTTAAATGAAAAAGAAGAGAAAGATCTTCAAGAACTTCTCATGGAATTTCAAGAGGTGTTTGCATGATCCTATGAAGACATGCCTAGAATTGACCTCGAAATAGCTCAACATCACATTGATACTCACGACCACATGGTACTTGTCAAGAAAAAGTTGAGAAGAATGAGGACTGAAGGGCTCTTAAAAATCAAAGAGGAAGTCACTAAGCAATTAAAGGTAGGGTTCATCAAACCCATACACCAAGCCAAATAGGTAGCCAATGTTATGCCCGTAGCTAAGAAGGATGGGATGGTAAGGATGTGTGTGGATTTTAGGGACTTGAACAAAGCATGCCTTAAAGATAACTTTCCTCTCCCTCACATTGATGTCTTAGTGGACAACACGGCAAGAAGTGCATTGATGTACTTCATGGATGGCCTTTCGGGGTATAACCAAATCAAGATGGCTCCCAAGGACATGACCAAAACCACCTTCACTACCAAATGGGAAATCTATTGTTACATGGTAACGCCGTTTGGCCTCAAGAATGTTGGAGCAACCTACCAAAGGATGGCTACAGCCTTACTACATGATATGATGCATAATGAGGTAGAGGTGTATTTTGACAATATGATAGTAAAATCCATGAATAGAGGAAGCCACACCATAAAATTGAGGAAGTTCTTCGAGAGAATTAAAGAATATAGATTGAGATTGAACTCACAAAAGTGCACCTTTGGAGTAACCACTTGAAAGTTGTTAGGCTTCCTAGTAAGTAATAGAAGGATAGAAGTTGACCCATCCAAGAGCAAAGCCATATTGGTGATGTCGCCATCCAAAAGTGAGAAAGAAATAAGGGGTTTCTTAGGTTGACTACAATACATTAGTCAATTCATTGCCAAGCTCACCTCTACTTATAAGCCCATCTTCAAACTCCTAAAGAAGAATGAACCACATAGATGGAATGATAAGTGCCAAAAAGCCTTTGAACTTATCAAGGAGTATCTCCTCCACCCGCATATCCTAGTGCCCCACAACAAGGAAAGCCCCTAGTCCTATACCTCTCCATCATAGGAGATGCAGTTGGAAGTATGCTTGCACAAGAAGATGACAAGAAGAACGAAAGGGCTATATATTACTTGAGTAAGAGATTCCATGATTACGAGACTAGGTAATCTCCCATAGAAAAGTCATGCTTTGCACTTGTTTAGGCCATATAGAAATTGAGGCATATTGTTTTACCTTTCCAAATATGGGTGGTAGCAAAAATGGACCCACTAAAGTACCTCTTTGAGAAGCCCACTTTGAGTGGAAGATTGTAATGCCACAGCCCAAATCAAGAAAAAAAAAAAGGAAGTCAGATTTCTTTTAAGGAGCCACACATGTGACCCACCTACCCCTTATTTCCTCACCACACATTCACAAATATCTCCCTCCCTCTTTAATCGGCCATCACTCCTTTCCACCATATTCTCTTTCTTTCCTTTTTTTTTTTTTTTTTTTTTTTTCACACAATACAAACACTTCTCTCTCATACTCCCTCACTCTGCCACCAGCACCTTCACTTCTCATCACCTCCACCATCTTTTTCCGTCAAGATCACCGGAAAACTCCATAGGAAAATGGTAAGGCTCACTCACCTCTACTATTTGGAGTAAAATTTCTAATCTTTTTGTGGGTTTATATGCTTTTGCTTGAGGTTATGTTTATCTAAGCTTTAATAATAATACCCATGTGATTTATGAGCACTAGAAGTGATATTTATGTGTTTTCTATGTATGGGTTTTGGACTTGGTGGATGTATTTGATGAGTGGGTTTATGATTTTTGCAATAGTGGTTAGCTAAGTGGTGAAGATTTGGGAGTTTTGGCTTTCTAATGTGAAATAGTTGATGAATCTAATTTTGATTGTGTATTTGGAGCTAGTAGAGGATTTACATTTGGGGTTTGTAGTGGTGGGTATTGTTATATATGTTGTTGTTTTGTGGGTCTCCTGAAAATGACATGTATATTGAGGAAGAAATTCATAAAGTGTTAGGATCTCTTATGGTAAAGGTGAAGCTTGGAATGATATGATGATAAGTTGGAGTCAATGCCTTGTAATGAAATTGTTGAGATACTTTGGAAGTGGAATACATTATTTGTGAGGTTAAATGCTAGGCTTGCCTAATTAATTTCTTAGTTAGCAATTTCTAATAGGTAGCTAGATACAATTTCAAGCTTTATGCTTATTTTGATAGGTTTGCTTGGTATTGCTTAGGTTCTAGCTAATTTCTTTTGGAGCTTGGAAAATTACGGGTGGCAAGGTAAGTAGCTTTTTAATGGGATTTTTGAAAAATAACCATGTTGCAAAAACATTATTTTTTGGGTCAAACACATTTTGGAAAATTAATGGTGGAACTAGGTTTTTCTAAAAAGTGTTGTGTTTTGACCCTACTATTTATGATTATATATATGAAAGTGCATATGCTTATTGCATATGGGGAATTGCATGATTTGTTAGCATGGGAAAGCTAGCATCTTGATTAAATTCTTGAGAATGAATTTTATGGATTTATTGCATTATTTGCAAACATATAAAGATGCTTTATCTTGACCTATGTTATTTGGGAAGTTAATACAAAATCTTTTTGACAAGAAATGAGTTGAAGGCTTTGAGAACCTTGTGAATATCTTGGGCATTCAAATATTTTATGAAACTACTTGGAAGTGAATTATGTATTTTGAATTAAAGGTAATTTGTGAGCTCTTTATGTTCTACCCATGTGCTGTGATGTGTGATTACCCGACATATTAGTCCCTTCTTTGTGATGGTGATGAGTTTCGTCTTTATGACGGCATATTTAGTTCCGGCTGTGTGTCGGCGATAAGTTTCATCTTTGTGACGGCAAATTAGTTCCGTCTTTGTGACGGCATTGTCATGTGGCCTTGGGTCTAGAATTGTATTATTATTGCTCACAAATTATAGTATGTAGTTTCATGGGAGCATTTTGAGAAGTTTGTGCCATGTCATTTTATTCATTCTTGTCATATTCTTTTTGGAAATGGTTTTATAGAAATTATTTGAAAATTCCCAAATTAAAACATGATTTGTAAATTGTTATCATCATGAAACTTGCATTTCTCCCACCCCTATTAATTATGCTACTTACTGGACTTTGTCTCATTCTATTATTTTACAAACTTTTTCAGAGTAGGCAATTATCTTTTTGAGACAGCCTTTTGGTGGCTAGCAGTAGTTAGACTAACTGCTGATGGAGGCTGACTTTTGTGATGGAGATAATTGATGATTTATAACTTAGAGTAGGCTTGACCCAATTCTTTTGTATCTAATAGTGGTTATGCCTTTATTTCCACTAATGGGACAAGTTGATGTTATGTAATTATTTATTCAGACCTCCATTCTTGATGTTGGTATTTGTTATGATTTTATTTGGATTGAATTGCCAAAAGGAACAAATCTACAAGTACCTTTGAGATGTTTTTCTCATGCTTTGGACCCTTTCGGGTTTGGGGTGTGACAAAGATTGTTAGCATGGTTGATTTTGCTAGCAGAATTCGAATTGAAATATGTGGCTAGGAATACTATCAAAGGAAGCGTCATGTTAGATTTTTATGTCGAGAATCCTATAAAAGGGGAAGGTGGTAAAGAAGACTTTCCAAATGAGGACATTTTGGATGTTGAGTTAGGGACATGGAAGATGTACTTTGACGAAGCTGTAAACCAATATGGGAATGGAAAAGGGATACTCTTGATCACTCCGGAGGGGTCTCACATACCTTTGTCAATTAAATTGAACTCTGAAGCAACTAACAACATGGCTGAATATAAGGCCTGCATTGCCAGAATGGAAGCTCTTCGAGAATTGGGGTTAAAAGAAGTCAAAGTCTTTGGGGACTCAACTTTGGTTATAGCCTAAACGCAAATGTTGTGGAAGGTGAAGGAGGAACATTTGAAGCCTTATCAACAATATTACAAGACTTAACCAAGACCTTTGACAAGATTGAGTACACAATCATCCCTAGAGCTCAGAATCAATTTGCGAATGCCTTAACTACTTTAGCTCCATGGTTGAAATACCCGAATGAGTATATACACAACCCTTGGAGATTGAGCAAAGTTATGAAGAAGTAAGTAATGGCCATAAAGGAAGAGGAAGTTCCATGGTACTATAACATCATGAAGTTCTTGGAACTAGGAACATATTTGGATAGTGCTGACAAGAGAGAACATCGTTCCATTAGGATGTTAGCAGCTCAATACATCCTATGTGGGGGACAACTCTATAGAAGGTCCTACGATGGTATACACCTTTGTTGCTTGAAGAGAGAAGAGGCCGAGAGAGTAATGAAAGAAGTTCATCAAGGGATTTGTGGCCCTTATATGAATGGGAGAATGTTAGCCAAGAAAATCCTAAGGATAGGGTACTACTAGGATACAATGGAGACCAATTGTGTATACTGTGAGAAAAGTTGCCATGGTTATCAGACACACACCAACTTGAACCATGTACCACCTAGTGAGTTATATAGCATGACTTCTCCATGGCCATTCTTGGTCTAAGGCATATATGTAATTGGAAGGATAGCTCCTAAGGCTTTAAATGGGCATGAATACATTTTAGTGGCAATCAACTATTTCACTAACTGGTGGAGGCAGCCTTCTATTATGTTTTAAAGGCTAAACATGTGGCTCGATTCTTAGAAAACAACATCATATGTCGGTTTGGGGTGCCCCAAGAGATCATTTTCGATAATGGTTCCCACCTTAAAGGTGAAGTCCGAATGGTCATGGAAGAAAATGGCATTGAGCATCACAAGTCTTCACCATATCGACCACAAGCTAATGGTGTCGTAGAAGTAGCCAATAAGAATGTGAAGAATATCCTAGCCAAGATGGTAGTGACATACAAAAGATTGGGCTGAGAAGCTCCCATTTAACTTATGGGGTTATAGGACTTCTATCCGTGCATCGACTTAGGCAACACCTTACTCCTTGGTCTATGGTAGTGAGGTGGTACTTCCTATTGAGGTGGAGATACAATCTTTGAGGGTATTGGTAGAAACCAAGGTCCTAGAAAAGGATTAGGCTAAGGCGAGGTATGAATAATTGGCTTTAATAGATGAAAAGAGAGCTAGAGCACAATACCATGCACAAGTGTACCAAAAGAGAATTGCTAGAGCATTCAACAAGAAAGTGAAACTAGGAAACCTTAAAGAAGGGGACTTGGTCCTAAAGGTGCTTAGAGATGAAACTTTTTATCCAAGAGGAAAAATGAAGTCTAGATGTTCTGGGCCTCTTATCATTAAGAAGATCACGTTTATAGGTGCTACAAGAATCATAGATTAGGATGGGGAAGAGATGCTTCACCCCATTAACATGGATAGGCTCCAAAAATACCACATTTAAAAGAAAAAATAAATAAATAAAAGCCTGCTAAGTTGAAAACCCGAAAGGGTGGCCTAGGCAAAAATTAAGGCAAAAGAACCCCGCTAGATTAAAAACCCGAAAGAGCGGTCTAGGCAAAAGTTAGGGGAAAAGACCATGGGCATGGTGAAAATTCCTCAAAGGACGTCATGGGCAAAAATTACATGGCAAAGGAAAAAGAAAAGAAAAGAAAAGAAATAATAAAAGAGATGACAATAAGCAAAGATAATAAAAAAGGGAAATTCTCTCATTGTTCCTAGGGGATTTGGAACATTCCAATCATTTATTAAATTCAAAAAAAAATATAAGAATCACAAAAGTGCAGAAAAGTAAAACATGGGGCACATCAAGGTGGTCACTCAATCCTCCTTATTTTCTTGCTAGTCTTCATGTAAACCTTCTCATCCTTAGGAATCCACTTCATGTCTTCCTCTAACCATTGCTTGTAGCTTGCAGTGGGGTATTTGGGAGGAACAATGTTTTTCATCACCCTATGATGTGGCCAACCCTCACTAATCCAGCCTAAGATCCTATTGGTGAACACCGCAGTATGAAAGGCACCCTCATCATCAAGAGCTCCTTAACACTCTCCAAATTGCCTTGAGATACGACAAGTAGAGTAGGAAGAACAGCATCGAAGCCCAACTAAAGTCACACAGTGATCCTTGCAGCAACTATGGACCATGCTTGAGATATGCCACCATTCCACAATCCACTAAATGTCGGTCTCTTTAAGGCGACCCATAAATTCCACGTACATTTCAAAGCCCATGAAATTCTGAAGCCAGCGGTCTCTAAGATGCCTAGGAAGGTAGGTTTTGAGGGGCATAGTAGGAGGTTGAAGCAACCAAATCCTCTCTTGTAGCCATATTTGAAAAAAAAAAAAAAAAGGATTGGAGAGCATGAAAAAAGAAGAAGAAAGAAATGGAAAAAAAAAATGATGAAAGACAATATAAGGCGCCTCGATGGGTTGAAAACTGAAAGGCAATCCATGCAAAATTAAAGGAATCTCGCTAGGTTGAGAACCTAGGCAAAAGTTAGGGATTATACCTGAACAAGAAGATGACTTCCTGCAAAGAAGCTTACTTCCTTCCACAGAAAGGCATCCAAATCATTGAGAGTTTCCACCAATATCAAGCCCACCATATTACCTCTCTTTAGCTCATAAGCCACCATGCACATCCAAAGGTCCACATAATATGACTGTTGAACCAAGAAATACCTTGCAAGGACACATAAGTAAAAGGCAGGAAGGTAGTACGATTGTGGTCTTTGTTGGGTTAAAATGAATTGACCCCTTGCAATTTAATTAATTAGCCAAGTTAATTAATTAGGTTCAATTACATGCAATAGTTGTTAGGATTAGTGCCCTTAAATCCTATTGTATCATGCTATGTATGACATTATGTACGATTTAATGTTATGATTAATAAAGTTGTTTTATTAATATCTAAAATAATGGTAACATGAATATTTGGACATTATCATATAGTCCATGAGATGCATAATATGTGATTTATGTGACTTAGTCACAAAAGATGTAGATCACAAGTTCTTTGTAAACTTAGAGTTTTAGTTCGTAGTCGGTGATAAAATTGGGCATTTCATCTATGAAGACTATAACATATCAACTAAGATGATTTGTCTTGATCATGAAAGTGGAGACTTCTAGTTGATATGTTGATATGTTTTAAGAGTTAAGACATATTGAACTGGATGATTGTGAGATTTATTATTCTCTTAACAACTATTAAATGAATAATAAATCTCACGACTTTAATTTACATAAACTCTCAATCCTGAGAGGATAGTGAACCCGATCATGAAATGTAGGTTGTTTTGATATATCAAAAGTGAGATCTAATTCAATGGTCAAAATCTCAGTATGTTGGACAACCACACGTAGTGCTAAAGGAACACATATCCTCAAGATGGAATTCATAGTCTCTTTGTAAAGATATAAAATATTCCCTTGAGATAAGTTTAATGAGTTTGGTTATTCAGAGTGTTAGGCCTGACTACTTTAGTAAAGAGTTACTAAAGTTTATATTTTATGAAATTTGATTTCATAAATATATATGAATAGCTTAAAGGATTAAACTGGGTACTTAAGGATCAAGAGGTAGTAATTTTCAAAGTGACAGTTATATATTATGACTTTGAATTACTACGAATATTTTCATGAAGGGTTAATTGTTTACATAATAAAGTCTTGGGATTTAATTTTATTAATAAAGCCTAGAATGCAATTATATTTATATAGTGATATTAAATATAAGTAATGGCAACTTTAGGTTTGTCAAGAGTTGACAGTTAAGCCCGAAGCCCATTGGAGTTAGAGCTTTATTTGTCTCTTTGGTCCCATCCCCAACCACACACTAAAGCCCAATTAGATAATCAGTTATTTATTTAATAAGAGTTATTAAATAAAGTAACTACCTTTTGACAGTTTAAAAAAATTTACGTACGATAAAAGGAGAAATGAGACAGTTTTCATATATATATATATATATTCTCTCTTGAACAAGTGTGTATATAAGTGATTGAGAGACCACACATTTTGGGCATCCATGGAATTGGAGTGAAGAGTGAAGGTCTTCCCAAGTTTGAAGTTCTTTTGTTTTGAATTTCACTCCATCAAGGTATACCTTTCTATTCTTTGTTTCTAAAATTCTAGATATTCCATGTTATCTTACATGAATGAACAAGATACTTGTGTTGCTTCCGCTGGGTGTTTTGTATAAGATGCAAAACCAGTTTTTCCCAATAATAGCGTGGTAGCACAAACAAATCACCAACTAAACTAGATTCATTAGAAATTAAATTTGACACAGGTGATTTGTTTACGAATGGGGAAAACCACCGAGGCAAAACCCCACCGAGTGATTTTAAGGTCACTACTTCCAAGAATCCACTATTATCAATCATAAGCAGTTACAAGTATAAGGAAACTTACCAAACCCTTTGGTCTATTCTGAAATACCAACCTACAGTTGAACCCTTATCCCAATACCCAACTGAACTTGTATTGTAGCGGCAATCTTTCCCTTGATGCACGAATCCTACATGACTAACCAATATGCACAAATCCTAGTACGTGACTAACTGTAGCAACTTGAAGAGGTTGTTGGCTACAAAGTTCTTCAATTTATCAACAATGAAGATCAGGAAGCTCCTTGGTCACAAAACCCATGCGTAAAGACACAGTAGCTTCTTCAGAGAGAATAATGAACTAGGTTACTTTCTGCATATGTTTTCCACATATGATGGCATTTTTAAAATTAGCCTTATATATGTCTAGGGTTGTGAGAAAAGAAACCCTATACAAATATTCCAACATGGGCCAAAAATCAAATCTGGAAATTTTGATTTCATAGATCTCGACAGATTCAACTTTTGTCAAGCTTCGTTCTTAAATCTTGATAGATACAGTTTTTGTCGAGGTATCTGTTGAGCTTTAATGAACAACTCTTCTTCACTTGTTTCTTGGTCAGATCTTCATGGCTTTAACACTTGACTTGAACAACATGTTTCTTGAAGTCTTAAACCCATTCTAGATCAACCCAATTATAAGTAAAGTGCATTTTGTCAAAGGATTAGCCAATTACATAAAATGTGTCCCTAAGAATCTCCCCTTTTAGCAATCCGTGACAAAACCACAACAAAACAAATAATCATGAGAGAAGTCTTAAATCACTAAACTCATACCCACTTGTTGTATTACAAAATAAATCTATCCCTACTACAAACTCTTGAAAAACTTTGCAAGAAAAGAGTTAACGGCATGATAGACTTTTACAACTTGTCTTTCTGACAAAACTAATCAAGGCATCATGTGTGAAACAGAAATAAGGATTGTGTAAATAAAGAAATATGTGTATAAAGATAGAAAATAAACAACACATGTAGAGGTAGGTGAAGAGAAACACACATCATCATCATATATATAAGAATAAAGTACAATGTATGTAATAAAATGGTCACAAGACCGGTGTACAAGAGGCTAATATAAAAAGAGAAGAAAAGAAAATACATAAAGTTTTCACTACATCCCTCAATACTATATACACTCCCCTATCAAAAATGTCCTATACTAACTCTCCCCCTAAGTACAAGACTACTCTCAAAAACCCAAAGCTACTCCCCCTTCTTGTCATGACTGACAAAGGGCAAGTCACTGAGAGGTCATCATCTCGTCATCACTAGAAGAGTCAGCATCATCCTTATCATCATCAACCTCATCATCAGGCGAGGCCTCTGGAGAAGGAGGGAGAAGGAGCAAGACTAGCAATGCAAGCCTGCCAGTAGGTAATGCAGCCTACTCGGGTGTTCATCTGACACATCTCATCAGTGAGATAGTCAAGACGACCACCAAAGTCAGCTTGCATCTGCTGAAGCTACTCCATGATGGCCTCAAGGGTCACACCACTAACTATGAACGAAGAAGGAGCCACGGAAGAGGGTGGAATAATAGAAGCTGCAGGATCGGTCGTCTCCACTCATGGCTGCTTCGGTCGAAGCTGAGCCTCACTCTACCAGATAGAACCAGTGCTGATGGCATCCATGATGGTGAAGAGAGGAGAGAAAGGAATGGGAATGGAGAGGTGCTGAAGGATTCGCATGATAGCCGAAGGAAAGATAAGCTTATCATGAGTAGCAGTGTCCTGATACACATCTATGATAGATGTAATGAAGTGAGAGGAAAAGTTGATGGTAAGATCCTCCATCAAAGAAAGAAGAAAACGAGCACGAGGCTCAGTGATGGAGCTATAGTGAGACTATGGAGTGCGAGTGAAGGTCATCGCCTTGTTCAAAAATCTTGGACCTTTTGTAAAGCCCGAGCAAAGGGTGTTTAGAAAACTACCTTAAAGAGAAGGTTTCTCACAAAAGTGAGAGATAAGCTCATCTCTAGATGCCGTCCTGAGACGCTCACAACTAGGGTAGTCAGGATGCTCTACCTTAGGAACATGTAGCACCTCGACAATAAGGTCTAGGGTAACTATGATACGTGTGCCTCTGAATGTCGTAGCAAACTAAGGAACAGAGGTATTGATGGCGTGCATGTTGGAGTAAAACTCCTGAATGAACACGATCGGACACCTCTGGGGTTTCCCACAAAGGGACTTCCATCCCTAGTCCGAATGACTTCGGGTAGAGCAGTATCAGAGAAATTCGACAAGATGACTTGGCGTTCCGAATGAACACCATGATCCTAAAAGTTCTCAAAGAAATCCGATTTGGATTTCTCATCACAAAACCGAATAGAAGAAGGAACAAAAGAGATGACCTGGAACCATGAAGAGGGTTCCGAGCTAGAGTAGATTTGCACTATTTGGGTGCCATGACACAATCTATTCGAAAGAAAGAGAAAGAAATAACACAACAAAACACAACACATGCTTAGAATAGGAAAGAAAAGAAAGAACGTATGCATGAAGAATGCATGAACATCTGATGTGCAAAAATTAAAAGCATCATAGGAAAAACCCTGTCCAATCCTATCAGCACTCACATTTATAATCAAACACACACTCCTAAAATGCATGAACCATAGTTATAATGCAAGGAATATGCAATGCATGAGCATGTGATAGCAATATCAGAAACCCCAACCCATAAATTTCACAAAAATCTCAAAAACCCAAAAAAAAATTCCCAAAAACTAAAAACCTAGGTCTAAAATGCATGAATGCATGTAAAAAGAAGGATTGAGAAGTCTTACCAAGTGATTCGAGATTGGATTAGGCCGAGAAAGGAGTGGGTTGATGGATTTTGGTGAGAAAGGGAGGTTTGGATTGAGAGAGAAGAGAGTTTTGTCGAGAGAAAAGGAGAGAAATGAAATCTGAATCGCACCTCAGCTATATATAGAAAACATAGCTCGATGGATCGAGATTTCTATCAAGAATCTGTTGGGCACTAAATCTTGACAGAAGATAATCTATCGAGGATCTATCGATAATCTGTTGACGGCTAAAGGATGGTATTGATGGATCGAGGATCTATCAAGAATCTATCGAGCAAATAGAGAGCACATAAATTTGTCTCAATGGATCGAATAAGCTGTCGAGAATCTATCAAGAAGTAACCTAAAAATCTCGATGGATCGAGAATCTGTCAAGGATTTGTCGAGAAGACATAGAGCATAGGAAAATTCTCAATGGGTCAAGTTGTTATCGAGGATCTGTCGAGGTCACAAAAAGGAGTCTCGATAGAAAGGATTTTTGTCGAGAATGTGTCGAGCTTGAAGAAAAGAGGTTTTTTTTTTTCAAGAAATGAAAAACACAGAGAGATGAATGCAACAAGCAAGCTATCAACCAAACATCCAAGTGACATATTAAGCTCTCAAAACTCAACTTAACATAGATGCAAAGCATTCATAGATCCAAGAACTCACACACACACACACTAAACAAGTCTAATCAATTTTATATTTCAAAAATAAGTTAAGATAGTTTAGTGAGCATATATTAACACATGTATTCCTTGTGATGGCCAAATCACATTGTACCTGCATATGTATCAAAAGTAGCAAAGAGTTTGCGTGTTGTGTGTGAAACATAGCAAGAGTGCATAAATGTCTCATATTATGAAGATTTGAGACTAGAGAAAATCAATTACACTCACACCTAATCATAACTACTTGATGGGGATTATCACCTTCGAGGTACATCGTATAACTCCCACATCTCCTAGAAACACGCTTGCAACCATATTAAAAGCATTCTGATTCTTTTTGCTTTTATTTTCTTTGCATGTTTTCTTTTTGAGCATAGCATGCATGGGCATATAAGAGAGAGAAAAGAAAATACCCAATTATGTATGTTTAACATCCCAATTTTGCTGTGCCAAAGCACACATATGTTATACATGATTGGTAGGCTTTAGTGGTGAGATGGTTATTTATGCCTTTCTCTTAGGATTTTCTAATCCTTCCCGTCAAAAAGAGTGATTAGAGTATAAAGAGTGAAAGATCACTTGATCATACTTAGTTGTGTATAGAGATACTCATCAAAGATACAAGAGATACAAAGTTTAGAAAACTTTGCTTCAATGGCCATCCAAGGTACACAAGTATCAATATACACAAACACACATTGTTTTTGTATTTTTTTTTTCAATTTTTTTTTATATTAAACAAAACAAAATAAAACTGAAAACAAAAAAACAAAAACATGTTAAACAAAATACACAAATCATAAACACTAGACTGACTTAAAAATAACTAGAAAGCAAAACAAACAAGTTATGCAAGAACATAAAGGGAGAGAGAGAAAAAGTGACTGAATCACTTTTTGAGCCTTTTCTCTTTCCAAACTTTGGTTTTGGAGGAAGATCCTTTCCTAGAGTTGAACCTTTGTTCTGGAGGTAAGGGGGAAGGATTGAAACCATTCAAGTTCGAAAGGAACATGAGGGCCTTGAGAAGATCTCCAAGTGGACCAAAGATGGTGGAATCTAACCTTGACCACCAGATGATTACACACTATTGCTCTGTTGAGTGGCTAACCACTAATAGCAATTTGGACGAGTGTGTCCTAAAGCCCCACAATGATGACAGAAATGTAGCTTCGTTGGTTGAGACTTCTTATTTTAAGTCTTATTACTCATAGGGTTTCTAGTCTCTTTCTTCTCTATCTTAGGGGGTGCTCCTATAATAGATTTTCCTTTGTCTAGATTGTTCTCACTAGCTATCTCAGTTTTAGTTTCATTTTTCTCAAGATTTTCATTATTAGTAAGGGAGAAAAAAAATAGTCTTACTAGAGAAGGCAACATGAGAAGAGTTAGAAAGTTCATACCCCAAGCCAGTTTTGTCAGAAGCTGATTTCTGGAGGTTCAGCATTTCATTCAGCTTTGCACTGGAAGTCCTCTCCAACTGAGCTCGAACTTGGAACAATTCTGCTTCAAGCTTCTTAGTTCCTTCAACCAATAAGTTGTTCTCGAACCTTAGTGCTCCAATGGTTTGATTGGCTTCATCAACCTTTGTGGATAGCTCCTCTTGTTCCAACTCCACTTCACTAAGCTTCTTAGTGGACAACCTATACAACTTCTCATGCTTTTCAGATACCTCGTATAACTTTGCATAAGCAATATGGATGTCATCCTATTCATCCATCTTCTCGAACTTGATTCCACCAAGTCTTCTTCTTCATCCACTATTTCTACGATCCCCTCAGTAGGATCCACTGTGGCGGTGAAAGCACTCAAGATTCCCCTATCATCACTGTCATCTGACTTAATCTCAGGCTCAGTATCACTCAAGGTAGCAGTAAGAGCCTTGCTTTTCGCAATCGACTTGAGATATGTTGGACATTCTTGTTTCATGTGTCTAAAACCTTGACATCCGAAGCACTTGATCCAGAGGGAATAGTATACTAACCACTATCCTTAGCATCCTTCTTCCCTTTATCTTGAATTTTGAATTGAGAAGAACTGGATTACTTACGGTCCTTGTCAAAACCTTTCACATTGGCATTCTTCATGAACTTCTTGAACTACATAGTGATGTAGGACTTCATCTTAGAATCTTCATTGTCTGAAGACTCATCAGTCTCATTACTTTTGGCCTTTAGTGCCATATTCTTACTTTAGGTTCCTTTCCCAAGTCTAGTCAAACCCGATTCATAGATTTGCAAATTGCCAATCAGCTCCGTCAAAGGAATGGTATCAATGTCCTTCGATTCTTCAATCGTCATTATCTTGGCATGAAAACTCTCAAGGAGAGATCTGAGCACCTTTCTCACAATCTTGGGTTCAGGAATATGATCACCAAGATTGAATGTTGAGTTCACTATGTCCTTCAACTTGGCATAGAACTCATTGAACGTCTCATCCTCCTCCATCTTTATCTCCTCAAAGCTATTCGTAAGCCTTTGGAGCTTTGAATGCTTGATAGCCTTAATCCCTTCATAGGTTGTCTAGAGGATGGTCCATGCTTCCTTTGTAGTTTCAATTAAGGATATTTTCTTGAACTCCTCATTGGTCACCGCACTGAATAAGGCATTCAATGCTCTACTGTTGAAGTTTTTCGCTTTGATCTTGGCCTCATCCCAATCAGTCAGTGCTTCCTTTGGCTTCACCTAGCCAACTTCCACAACTTGCCAGACCTTCTCATCTAAAGATTGCAAGAAAGCTCTCATGCATACTTTCTAGTATGCATAGTTAGTGCCATCAAATAAATGAGGTATAATAAGAGATTGTCCTCTATCCACAACAAATAGGGGTCAATGGATCACACAGTAAAAATTAAAACATAATCAAAGTGTTCCTACTCTGATACCACTTGTTAGGACAAAATGAATTGACCCCTTGCAATTTAATTAATTACCCAAGTTAATTAATTAGGTTCAATTACATGCAATAGTGTGGTAGCACAAACAAATCACCAACTAAACTAAATGCAGTGGAAATTAAATTTGACACAGGTGATTTGTTTATGAATGGGGAAAACCACAAAGACAAAGCCCCACCGGGTGATTTTAAAGTCACCACTCCCAAGAATCTACTATTATAAATCACAAGTAGTTACAAGTATAAGGAATCTTACCAAACCCTTTGGCCTATCCCGAAATACCAACCTACAGTTGAACTCTTACCCTAATACCCAATTGGACTTGTATTGTAGCGGCAATCTTTCCCTTGATGTACGAATATCAATACGTGACTAACCAATTTGCACGGATCCCAGTACGTGACTAACTCCAACAACTTGAAAAGGTTGTTGGCTACAAAGTTCTTCAATTCATTAACAATGAAGATCAGGAAGCTCTTTGGTCACAAAACCCTTAGCATAAAGATGCAGTAGTTTCTTTAGAGAGAATAATGAACTAAGTCACATTCTGCATATGTTCTCCATGTATGACGTCCTTTTTAAAATAAGCCTTATATATCTAGGGTTGTGAGAAAAGAAACCCTATATAAATATTTTAGGAAAGGGGAAAATCAGACCTGGAAATTTTGATTTCGTAGATCTCGATAGATTCAACTTTTGTCGAGCTTCGTTTTTAAATCTCAATAGATACTGTTTCTATCGAGGTATCTATCGAGCTTTAATGAACAACCCTTCTTCACTTGTTTCTTAGTCAGATCTTCATGGCTTTAACACTTGATTTGAACAACATGTTTCTTGACGTCTTAAACCCATTCTAGATCTACCCAACTACAAGTGAAGTGCATTTTGTCAAAGGATTAGCCAATTACATAAAATGTGTCCCTAACAGCCTCTCACCATCAAGAAGGGCCGAACTCGGAAAAGTAATCAAAGACAAGCCTAAGGTTGAGTTTGCTGAAGACATACCACCTATTGGTTGTGGTTTCAGGGATGCCCAACACAACTCATAGTAGAAGGAAGATCTCCACCCATGGTAGGAAAGATAAGATCATCAATCTCCAATTCACCTATGATGGCAGCAAATTCCTTAATAGTAAGGCATAATTCTATTTCGTTGAAGTGAAATACATGCTAAGAAAGTACCCAGTAGTTGGCAGTAGCACGAAGAAAAGGCTTATCCACCCTAATTTGATGGTAAGGGAAGATGCAAGAAAGGCTATAAGGAGCAGTAGAATCCTTGAAATCAAGACCAAGCTTTCTAATCCAAGTGGAGACATCAAGAGGAGAGTTTTCTGCCATTAAGAGACCTCAAAAAGTGTTCTCTGGGTTGGAAATTCGTTGATGAAGATTTTAGACTCAAACAACTACTTTTATACCTAAGTAAGTCGGCTAGGGTTTTTCTGTTTCACAGCCCACATATGCAGAATCAACCCTGCATACGCAAAGTCAAAGCCACGTATGCAGGCTCATTTCCACATACGCACGGTGCTTGGCAAAAGCCCATGTTCCCCTATTTTAAACAGAGCTTTTTACAAGAAATTTTAGGGTTCCTGTGACCTAAAGAACCATTCAAGACATATTCCAAGCATCAGGTTGCAAGCATCAAAGAAGCAAAGTTGTATAGAAACATACAATTTATCATTATCTTGTAAATTAAGTACTAAGTTCCAATCAAAAGCATAAATGTAAAAAGATGTTCTTAAATACAATCCTTTGTCTCAAACCAAACTCAAATGTCTACTAAAGGGAATAAAATAAAACATTAAAAGCAAAAAAAAAAAAAAAAATAAGAGAAGAAAAAGTTGTGTGTTGTTTGTTGTATATATGTTGTGACTGCAGGTAATTAACGGTGCCGCCTTTTCCTTGGTTGGTAGCTAGGAGTCGCCTTCAGATCCTTCTCCTTGCCACCACCACCACCAGCATCATCATCACCACCGCCTAGGTGGGCTACTCTACTAGGACCATATAGCTCCCTTGAGTAATTGGTCACCTCCAACTTAAGATTCGCGGTCAGCCATACCAACTCCTCATGCTCTTGGATAGTGGGCTACAATTTGAAGAAGGAAGGGTTAGTGACTGAAACAAGAAGAGAAATTTGGCAAAGAGAAAGGACAAAGGGAAGAAAGAACTCACCGTTTGAGTGTTGGGAGGGAAAGGATAACCCACAAGATTAGGGTTCTAGGGCATGACACGCTTCCTAGCAAAGCCATTCAGGCCATAAGTATAAACCTTCCAAGGAATATGTGGAGGATCAATCGGCTCATCGGTAGCAAGTCCCCCCTATTAAAATTTCTCACATTTGGAGTCATGACAAATAAAGAAAAAAAGAGAGAGAAGAAGTACAAGAGTTTAGGCATCCACCTAAATAGTAAGAAAAGGTATGAGGCAAGTGATGTTGAACTCCTTATAGTCAAACCCCTTAAGAAGCCGCTCAGCATAGGAAACACCACTCCCCCATAGTGGTATTCAACATCAGTCATGGAGTGTGGGGCATGCATGAACTCAGGTGGGTCTAACGAAATCTGTAGGTAATCGCTACCCATCAACTGGCACCTCACCCTCTCCGACAAATATAGAGCCCTCAAGCCCGCTCCTTCAAGAGGTCGGGTAATCTTCGAAGCAATGAGAGTGGGAGGCTCCGAGTCTCGAGCAGCAAGAAGGGGCTAGCCAGCCCACGAGGCCCAGTTTACCTATAAAGGCACAAGGTTAGGAAAAGAGTATCCTAAGGGTAATACAGGAAGAAGCATAAACAACTAGAACTCTTAAATTTATCTCATCTAAAGTCAATCCCACAAGATGTACCCTCCCTTGGTGAAAATCCCTCAGAATTAGATTGGTGCCTAGAGTTATGAGGCCGTACCTAACAACACACCATTGCAAGAAAGAAGCACAAGCCATAAGTTAGATGCAAGATGACAGTTTGCAAGATGATAGCTTTCAAGACAATACAGTTTGCAAGGCTACAGGCTACAAATAATAGTGCACAAGATGAAAAGAGAACTAACCTCAATGAGCTTCCAAGGCCCCACAATTTGCCGCAAGGTGCCCCAGCTAAGAGTGTCGAGGGTGGAGTAAAGATAAGTAAGACATGCTTGCCCCCATTTGGCCCTCCATACCTCCCCAAAGTGCTGGAAGAGGGTTAGCCACCTCAAAGACACCATTTAGCCACCATTGGCAAAGAAATAGGCCCCCAACAAGTGAAAAAGGAAAGCCCTAGCCATACATACGCGTTCCTTTATAGTCCTCTGTGTGAGGAACATGTAATCCGACACTAAGTCGAACTAGCGGGTAGTCTCAGTAGAGTACATCCTCCCCAACATGTCAATGCCTAGTTGGACACCCGACACATCATCTAAACTAATGATAGCCCCCTCGAAGCTAAGGCTAGTCATGCAATAAAAGTCATAGGGAGTCATAGTCATCTCCCACTCAGCAATATGAAAGGTGTGGGTATTGTCCCACCACCTCTCAATGAGGTGCTGCACCAAGGTAGCACTCACAGACTTTTCAAGAAGAAGACTGATGATAGTCTCAAAGCTCTCCTCCTAGATATAACCCCTGGTTTCGGGGACAAGTAGGTTGAACCACTCTACCACCTTATTGGTGCTTCCCCTACCAGCATAAGGAGATGATGACTACAGAAAGAAAGATGACATTAGATTCACGATTTAAGTGAAATTTAGGGATATGATGTTTTCATGCAAGAATGAAGATAAAAAGAATGATACAGTGATTTTCAGATGCAAGAATGACGAAAAAAGGTGTTAGAATTGCATATGGAGGTGAAAAGGTTGAAAAATGAGTGAAAATTGGAAGAGTAGGGCTTTTGCCAGGTGTCCCACGTACGCGGGTTAAAGCCCACGCACGCAAACAAGACCCTGCGTACGCAGGTCCATTCCCACATACACAGAGCCTCAAGAACATACCTGTGTACACAAGAATAGAGCTGCGTATGCATGAATACAAGCTGTGTACATAGGCCCAAGCCCACACACGTAAGAACACTGACAGAAGCAGTTCTTCGACATTTTCAAAGAAGCATCATCCAAAATCAATCCTAGACATGTTCCTACCCCTCCTAAGGTGTCAGGCTTTCATCTAAACTCATCCCACAGGAAAACCTAAGCATTTAAATAGCCAAAAACACATTTAAACCAAAAATCAAGAGAAACTTGAAAATGAGAAAAAATGAAAAAACTTACGAATTCACCCATGGGAATGTGGTTCTCCGGTCGATATGTCAATAGTGGAGGTCCCACCAACCTCGTGGCTCCACTCTAGCAGGTGAGATGGAAGACATAGGAAGATAGGACGTAGGAAGATTTCTTGGCCTTGGGTGCCATTGGAGAAGATGATGAGAGAAGAAGAGAAAATGAGAAAATGAAAGGGTTTAAGAGGATAAGAGAATCAGGAAGTAAGGAAAAGGGAGAGGGGAGGAGGTTTTTGTAGAGAGAAAAGAGAGAGGAGTTATGAAGAATATGAAATGGTGAGGGAGATGAAGAAGAAGAAAAGAAATGGTTGGTAACCATTGGGAAATGAAAAGGCGAGAACACAACTAATGGCTAAATTACGTGTAGTTTAGACCTCACCACTAAACTACATGTAGTTTAGACATGAACAGTAATAATAAAATAAAATAAAATAAAAACTTAAAAAAAAGAAAAGAAAAAAAAGAACATCTCAAGATTACCCCAATTTAACACAAATTATCAAAGGACTCCCTAGTGAGCAATAAAGGAAGTAGAAGACTCTTCCATCATTCAAGCACATCAGAACCATCCCCAGTGGTTTAAGCACATCAAAGACCTTCCTCAGTGGTTCGAGCACATCAAGAACCGTCCCCAGTGATAGGCCAAGAATGTGTTAACCCCTTGTGATGAATTAATTAATAAATTAGTCAAGTTTATTAATTAATCAATTTAACATGCAAGATGTGTGGTAGCACAAACAAATCGCTAATTAAACTAAGTATGCAATGAAAAATAAATTGACACGGTGATTTGTTTATGAATGGGGAAAACTTATACGGCAAAAACCCCACTGGGTGATTTTAAGGTCACCACTCTTGAGAATCAATTATTATCAAAACAAGCGGTTACAAGTAAAGGAATCCTAGTACCTTATACCAACCTATAATTGAACCCTTACCCCAATACCCAATTAGACTTGTTCTGTAGTGACAATCTCTCCTTTCAATGCACGGCTCCCAGTACGTGACTAACTAATAGATGCGCAGATCCTAGTACGTAACTTAATCACCAACTTGAGAAGAATGTTGGCTGCAAAGTTCTTCAGTTCATCACACAATGAAGATCAAGAAGCTCCTTGGTCACAAAACCCTACAGTGTACAAACACAATAGCTTCTTCAAGAGAAAGATGAACTAGGGCAAAACAGTCTTCCGGTCACACTATTCTTCACACTTGTGGAATTGTGCTCTAGTGGAACTTGTGTAACCTTTTACGGCCCTTAAAACACCCTTGTTTGTTTTTTCTTTTTTTCTTTTTTTTAAGTTACTCTAGGATAGTGAGTCACTTGTCATTTGCTTGCAAGTGGCAAAACAGGTTCTAGGATAGTGAACCTGTCATTGCTCATTTCCTGAGCGACAAAGGTGGGACTTTGGATATATGAATCCCACGTAGCTCTTTAGAGTTGCACCCTACCCCATGTATACGTGATGTGTGTCATGTACGTGGGTTGGGCCCGAGCTATACGTCAAAACAAAATGTTTTGTCTCTTATTCTTTTGATTCCATCAGTGAAGCTCACGAATCAAAAGAGGGGTATCTATAGACACTGCATTTTGTAGACCATACGACTCAGGCACCCGTTCCCAAATGATGCTCGAACTCTAAGGCCCAAGGCCAGTTTAGACCCCAATCAGATATTAAATTGGTTAAGGAGTGTTAAAATGGAAAATATAACATTTTAAATGAGCAAAATCCATTTTTGGAAAATTAAATGACCAAAGTGGCCCTCGGCCTGCGTATGTGAGTCGCAGCCTGTGTATGCGAGCTAAAGTATGCATATGCAAGCACATTCTTGCGTATGCCACTAGGGTTTCAGAAGCATATGAAAGGCAAGTTTTCTGCAATAATAGATGAGGTTTGAAATGAATCCCACATCATTTGGGAGCTATTCCAAACCCCATTTTTTCAACTATAAAAAGCCTTACATGGTACATTTTCAAAACACACAAAAATCTCAAGGGAAAAACCTCAGATTCAATCAAAAGTGAGTTTTTTCACAAAAAACCCTTAAGTCTTTTTTATTTGATTGAGACCCTTTTTAGCCCCAATCCTTTGAGTTTAAGATTACTAATCACTATTTTATTGAATTGTGATAGTCTTGATTGAGGGGAACGATTAAAAATCAAGCCTAGGAGCTTTTGGTTTAAGGTATTATTTTGAACTTTTCCTTTTCCTTTTCTACCTTTAATCTGTTTATTTGTTTAGTTTATGTTTATATATATTTGTTTAGGTTAGTTTTAGGCTTTCTTTATGTTTTTTTTTAGCATGTTAGGTTGCTAGATTTATGTTTTTCTTTTTCTTTTTTGTTTGATTTCTACTCTGTTCTATGTTAATTAGGTTTTCTGGGTAAGGATCTACGTACACATGATCCTGTGCACGCAAACTGAACTCATGCATATGCAAACCTATTCTAGTGTGCATGAAGCTATTACCCAAAAACCCTAATTTTTGTTTGTTTTGTTTCTGCTTTCATATGTTTGTTCTGTGTAGTCTCTTTATCATATATTTTAAGCCCCATAACTGTTTTTCCATCTTTTAACATATTTTTTTGTAATCACATGTTTAGATTAGTGTTTTATGCTTGTTTCTTGCTTCGATACCATGAACATATATTCACATGCCCATTCATGATGCCATAGGTGCTGAGGTGCTGCGAGGTAAGTAAGGTAAGTCATGCATTCACATGAACATGCATGTTGATTTTTTAATCCTCCCTTGATATATGTATGAAGTTGATGCCTTGTTTTGATTTATGATGTGATTTTCTTTACTGCCATGTTTGGGTTGCTGCCTTGCCTTGAGATGTATGATAGGGTTTCACATGCTAGGGTTTTTCATATGTGTTTGACTCTTTATTGCTTTAAGGATGGATATGTGTTTTGGGATGAATGATGCCATGATTGTATGCTTAGATATATGCTAGTGTGTGTGTGAGTATAGACGCAAGTGTTGAACATATTTTTAATAAGGTTAGAATGCAAGACACAATGATGGGAGGCTAACCTTACGGTTAGGCGATCTTGGGTGCCTAACACCTTTCTAAGAGCATACCTAAACTCCGAACTCATACTCTAGTAGTAAGACCAAAGGTCCTTCCTCAAAAGAATGCTATATTCATGGTTCATAGACCATATAACTAGGTGGCGACTCCGACACTCTTTCCTTTGTGCCCACAATACCCATAACGGCAATTTCTTTTAGGTGGTTGTTGCTCAAAAACGAAAGAATTTCCACAGCTATGATCCGAGGAAGTGAGTCATTGACCAATCAAACCAATATGGCAAAGGAGTTTGCATGACTTTTGCTTCCTCGGGAGATCTAAAAGATGTCCACACCCTCAAACTAGGATTGGAGCAATTTAACCTCCTTTAGATAATCTATCATTTTATGCTCTTTGGCCTCAAACTCCCCATTAACTTGATTTACTACTAGCCTAGAGTCACATAAAACCCTCACTCTACTTGCTCTAGCCTACTTAGCCATCCGTAGTCTAGCCAAGAGAGCTTTGTATTCTGCTTCATTGTTGGAGGCTTGGAAGCCCAATCTGAAAGACTTTTCCACTTTGGGCCCTCTAGTGAAACCAATACTATACCTACTTTGGCCCCTTGGCAATTGGAGAACCCATCAACATACACTTGCCATATTAGAGTCTTCTTCGGTTGTTCAGAGATTTCCCCACGAATGCTCTTAATCACAACGTCTTGATCGATGTCCTTGGGCTGTACTTAATGTTAAAGGGCCCAAGGGACGTCCCCCATTTGGCTATCCTACTTGAGAAATCTGCCTATTTGAGCAAGGCTTGCAGGGGGTGTTCCGTGAGTACTATCACAGTATGAGCCTAAAAGTAATGAGGTAATTTCCTAATAGCATGAACAAGGGCCAATGCTACTCTCTCCAAAGGAAGATAATTTATCTCGGCCTCTAGGAGAGTTTTACTTACATAGTATGTTGGCTTCTGAACATCTTACTCTATCTGGAAAAGGACCGCACTTACTACGTGATTGGTGACAGCCAAATACAGGTACAAAGTTTCACCCGTTACTGGTTGGGAAAGAATTGGAGCTTGGGCCTAATACATTTTCAAGTTGGAGAAGGCTTTTTGACACTCCTCTGTCCATTGAAAGTCTTTCCACTCTACAAGATTTGAAAGAAAAGCCTGCATTTGTCTGTAAACTTGGATATGAAGCAGTTAAGAATAGCAGTCATCCCAGTGAGGTGCTACACTTCCTTTGGATTCCTCGGTGGTTTCAATTTTTACAAAGTGACAATTTAGTAGGATTTACTTCAATACCTTGATATGTGATCAAAAATCCAAGAAACTTTCCCAAGCCTACTCCGAAGACATATTTGGAGGCATTCAACTTCAATCGATGTTCCCTGAGGACCTCAAAAGTTTTTGTTAGCTTTGAAAGGCGATCTCCAACCACCTTGCTCTTTACCACCATGTCATCAATATAGGCTTCCATGTTCCTTCCTAATTGTCCCCCAAACATTTTAGTGACCATTTTCTGATATGTGAACCCCATATTTTTAACCCGAAGGGCATGACCTTGTGATGGTAATTGCCCTTGGGGTTATGAAAGAAGTCTTTTCTAGGTCTTCGAGGGCTAGGGCTATCTGGTGTTACCCCTGGAAGGCATCAAGGAAACTTATTTTTAGACACCCAAAGGTGGCATCTACAAGCTGGTCTATCTTAAGTATCGGGAAGGGGTACTTTGGCAAGCCTTATTCAAATCCTTGAAGTCCACACATACCTACCACTTTCCAATTTCCTTTTTTACTATAACGGCGTTTGCCAACCATTTTGGGTAGAAAACCTCCTTAATGGCTTCTGGCTCTTTTAACTTGTCCATCTCTTCTTTAACAGCTTCCGAGTGAATGTCTAAGGATCTTCTCAGCTTTTTCTTCTTAGGAATATAATTAGAATCCACATTAAGTTGATGGTAGATGAATTTCGGATCCACCCCCAGGGCCTCATATGGACTCCATGCAAAAACGTCAATATTACGGGCCAAAAATAATAACAGTTGTACCTTATTTGAAGTTGAAAGACTTCTACCGACTTGAAAATACTTGTTCCTGGTGTCTATAGATACTTTTTCCAGTTGCTCACTCTGCTTTTCCAGGGTGAATTGTAACTGCTATAATTACCTAGGTAATTTAGATTCTGCCTACTGCTTATGTCCAATAGCAGCTATCAGGCATTGTCGGGCTATACTCTGGTCTTCCTGAAGCTCATAAATCCTTGGTCAGTAGGAAATTTCACATTCTGGTGCAAGGAGGAAGGCACAGCCCCTATGGAGTGGATCCAAGGGCGGTTGAGGATGTCCATGTAGGGGGAGTAGAAGTGGACAACTATGAAATCCACCAACTGTTTTCTTCCCCTTATCTCCACGGACTGTCGGATTTGACCTTCTAGTATCGTCACTGAACCATCAAAAGCCACTATGGGGTATTGTATTTAGCCAAGTCTTTTGGGGTTAGGCCTAATTTGTGAGTATGGGTTTGACGAACCTTTGTGGAAGATCCGTACTTTCTATCTCATCCGAGAGTGGGGGAGCGTGATATCTATTGCAACGCTTTACTCATAGCATCGTTAACCATATTCTACAGATTCGAGGGCTCTCCACTGTCTTTCACTACCACTCATTAGGGGGATGGCCCCCTACTCCCTTCCTTTCATGGGGGAGACTCCACTCTTTTGTACCTCCCAGGTGGTGAAATTGACCTATCCCTATATCTCCAAGGTGGGGAGTTCCTTCTGTCTCGCTCTCTTTGATGACTCCCCACGCTATTCTCTCCTCTCCTGGAATAGTCCCGTACAAGGCTAGCAACCTTGCGAATATGGTACTCCTCTCGCCTTATGGCATCCTTTTATAAGGCCAACACTTGTGCCCTCAACCTATCCATTTCTCGATCCTTACTAAAACTAGAGGATTTCAAAGAGTTGGTGATTGATCTCTCGATAGGAAGGGAATTCTAGCTCCCTGCTGTAATTCCATGTGGATTCCTCTTGGACTTCCTTCCTCACCTTAGATTGCAGTTGCCAATTCTAAAAGACTGATTCTTCCATTATACTTGGATGAGAAGGGTGGGAAGTTTGATTCCTTACTTGGTTTGCTATCTTTCTACTTCAACTGGCTCTTAATCCTTTTGCTTGGTGGATTTTCCCATAGACGACACCAATTGTGGGAGTAAAAAACAAAACAACCAACAAGTGAACAGTGATAAAAGTAATTGATCTACACAACTAATTTCTAAAGATGGGAAAAATCCACAATGGATGGTTCAGCAATAAGTTAAAGACAGATATGAACTAAATCAAGCTTTCATATATGAAGGAACAATGTTCCCGAGGTACATAAGAAGGATTCAAAGGATAAAAACTTAGAAACAATTTCTCTAGTTCTCTCTCTTGTTCTTGCATAGACTTGCTCTCTCTAATTTTCTGAACCCACTCCTCTATTGCCTCTTTCCTCTTTTTACAGCCACTTCTCCTCTTCCCCTTATCCTCCAACTGTTCAGCTCCTAACTAGATTTGGGGGATACTTATCCCATTATCCCACTGCACTACCACTTAGTGATCATGTAGAAGGACTTTTGAGGGTGCTTCCACTATTTGGGCTAGTCATTTAGTATTGAATGTGACTGACATTAGGTCAGGGGTTTCATTAATGCAGAAGTGACTGTTTCATTGGGCTCTGCCTTTTCTCTATCGTGTCCTTTAAGGTATATTTGGAAAGTACGAGATCCTAGCTGACTAAGGGAAGCACTATCTGAGATTCCCTGGCTACCTTGGGGAGAAGGCTCTAGTTGTCACCTCAGTTATGAGTCTTAGGAGAGGTAGCCAACTCGGATCTCCACGGTTGCAGGCCTGGATGCTTTCCTTCCACTTGGGCTGTTTTATCTATAACCATACCTTGGGTCGGGCCCATCCCTCAAGTTAACTTCTCGGCCTTTGGTTTATGGACTGACCTTACATTCAACCCCACCCCCCTACAAGTATGATTAGTTTACTAAAAAAAAAGAAGAGTATGATTGATAGGCCCATTTCAACCATCTTATAATTAAATGTTTAAATTATTATTATTATAACCAAAGTCTTTGACTTTTGGTTGACCTCTCCACAATTTTCCACATCAGCATTTTTTACTTATATATTTTAATTTGATTTAATTCTTTTGATTTTATAGCATCAAATTGTGGAAAATTTATTAAATTTCTTTTTAAAAAAAAATTAAATTTAGTTGTTTGGTGCCATACAACCACTATACTTAAAGGAGACCTAAATTATCACCTAATTAGAGAATTTTTAGATACTCTTAACAAACTATATAATAACTCTATTAATGTAAATCTATCCCAAAAAAAGGGAATATATCTCCATTAATTTGACCAGTGGTTGATTTCCTTAGGTTGTAACACATAATCTTTGCAGACTCCAATAATTTCCACATCACTAATATTATCTAGTTATTTATTTATGCTTTATTTTCTTGAAAAAAAAAAAAAAAAAAGACCTCTCGCCGTGTCAGTGCCTTCAAAAGCTTCTCTTCGTAGTTTTCAATATTCTACCCAATTGAATTAGCAAAACACCTTGACTTTCACGAAAACTACATCAGATCCTCTGTTCCTCCCGTTATTTGTATTATGTATTCTTTTTATTATGAATATATTATGTTTCCTAAATTTCCAACCCCTCTCTTCCCTACATCACTATCACAACCATCACATCAGACCTAAACCTGTATCCCCTTTCTCCTAATATTCCTTATGAATCTTGAAAATACATCAATTCAATCAATCCAAATTATTGTGAAGATATATAACTGTTGGAAAAACTGGTTTTCCTTCTCATACAAAACCCACAACGGAAGAAACAAAAGGATTTACTTCATTCATGAGAGATAACACATAACCTTGAATTCTAGAACAAAGAAGTGAAAGCATACCTTGATGCAGTAAAATTCAAAAACAAGACTTGAGAATACCTTCAATTTTCATCCCAATTCAACATGATACCCAAGATGAGTGATCTCTCAATCAGTTCTTAAATACGTTGATTTTTTGAAAGGAAGGTGTATTCAAAAGATACTTGCAGAGAAAAACTATTTTTCTCTTCTTTTAATTATATGTACTTTTTTAACTGTCCTTAGTAGTTACTTTATTTAATAACTTTTATTAAATAAAAACTGATTATCTAATTAGGTTAGCCTTTTAGGCCAGCCTAATTGGGTTTAAGTTTATGGCTTGGGATGGGACCAAAGGAACTAATAAGGCTCTAACTCCAATGGGCTTTAGACTTATTTGTCAATTCTTGACAAACCCAAAGTTATCATTAATTATATAACAAGTACCACTATGGAAATATAATTGCATTCTAGGCCTTATTAATAAATTATATCCCAAGACTCTAATATAATATCATTTGACCCCTCCATGAAATATCCATAGTGAACAAAGTCATAACAAACTATCACTTTGTAAACAACTATTTTATTCCTTAAATCCTAGGTTTAATCTTTTAGTTATTCATATTTATGAAATCTAATTTCAATAAATAGAAACTTTAGTAACTCTTTACTAAAGTGGCCATCTTTGAATAATCAGTTCCTATTAAACTCATCTCAAGGAGATATTTTGTGTCTCTATGAAAGAGATTAGGAATTTCATCTTGAGAATATGTGTTCCCTCAACACTACATGTGGTTATCCAACATACTGAGATTTTGACCATTAAATTAGATCTCACTTCTGATATATCAAAGTAACTTACATTTCATGATCAGGCTCACTATCCTCTCAGGATTGAGAGTCTATGAAATTAGAAGTTGTCAGATTAATTATTTAGGTGACAGTTGTTAATTGAATAATTAATCTCACAGTGGTCTAGTTCAATATATCTTACACACTTAAAACACATCAACACATCAACTAAAAGTCTTCACTTCCACAGATGAAACGCCTAATTTCATCACCAACTATGAACTACATTTTGAGTTTATAAAGAATTTGTGATTTATATTTTTCTATAACTAAATCACATACAATGCATCTCAAGGACTATGAGAATGTCCAAGTAGTTCATTTACAAATAGTCTCATATAATTAAACAATTTAATTATGATAGGCCAAAAAACGAATTAACCCCTTGTGATAAATTTATTGATTAATTAGTCAAGATTATTAAATTAATCAAATTAACATGCAAACATGTGGTAGCACAAACAAGTCACTAATTAAACTAAGTATACAGCAGAAAATAAATTGACATGGTGATTTATTTACGAATGGGGAAAACCAACATTGTAAAAACCCCACAGGGTGATTTTAAGGTCACCACTCCCAAGAATCCACTATTATCACAACAAGCGGTTACAAGTAAAGGAATCTCAATACTTTATACCAACCTACAATTGAATCCTTATCCCAATACCTAATTGGACTTGTTCTGTAGTGATAATCTCTCCTTATAATGCACGGCTCCCAGTATGTGACTAACCAATTGCGCGGATCCCAGTACGTGACTTCAATCACCAACTAGAGAAAGTTGTTGGCTACAAAGTTTTTCAATTTATCACACGATGAAGATCCAGAAGATGCTTGGTCACAAAACCCTACGATGCACAAACACGGTAACTTCTACACAAGAACGATGAACTTGGGCAAAACTCTATCTCCGGTCATAATTTGATTGAACAAACTTTACTCAACACTTGTGCAACTTGTGTCATTATTGACAGCCTTTAAAATAATTCTTTTATATGTCTAGGGTTGTGAGAAAAGAAAGCTCAAACATACAATCACGGATTAGAGTTAAAACAGATCTGAAATTCTATTTTTCATAAACCTCGACAGATACCCTATCTGTCAAGCTGTTGTTGAGCCACGGGGCTGAACAGCTCTTCAAGCTTGATAGATGGCTAGCTGTCGAGTTTTAATGACAGGCACTTTTTAGACTTGAATCTTGGACAGACTTGCATGGCTTCAACACTTGATCTTGAAACAAAGTTTCTTGAAGTATTAAACACATCCTAGTTCTACCTAGATACAAATAAAGTGTGTTTTGTCAAATGATTAGCCAATTACATAAAATAGTGACATATGTTCCTAACAAGTGAATCATATATGTCCTAACAAATTATTTACAACATGCTAATAAATTGGATTTTAAGGCATAAACCCTAACAATAACCTATATGAAATTGTGATGTTGTAGTTGAAAACCCAGCAAGGTTCTTTCTCTTTTTGCTGCGACAACACTACCAGCAATAGCAAAAATATTTGAGGCAATATAACCCATTCAACTTTCAATAAAGTCAAGGAACCTTTTCTTTGTTCTTTTTCTTTGTTTTATCTTGGTTGGCATAGGAGACAACGTAGAAACAACTTGAAGCTGCTTTTAGCCACTACAGCAAAAAATTTTAATCTTTTTTTTTTTTTGAGAGACAAAACTCTTTAATCTTTGGCATGCTTCTCATTCCCCTTTTATTTTTTTTTATTTTTTTTTTTTTACTTTTTAATGTTTAATTTTAAAACTTTCAGTCTGTGTTTCATTATTTAACATACTTTTGATCTTTGCTGATAAGATTGAATATTGGTTTTTTTTTTTTTTTTTTTCTTCGAGAAGAAGATTGAATATTGGTTGATACTTTACAAAACTATTAATTGATAATTGGCTATATTTACTAAACTGATTTTTTTTAACTTTTGCCTATTGTATCATAAGTATATTTGGAAGAGGATTCATGGTAGCAGTTTTACTGTGATTACGCTTAACCATTGAGATTTTGTTAGATGGCAATTTAGAATGAAAGATTTGAATTTTGTCTACAAAAGTGTAACTTATATTAGATGGTAATTGATCACCTACCTCTATTTATTTATAAGGGCGAGAGGAATTTAAACCTTGATTCTTCTTATAAAGGGAAGAATAAATGCCACTAAACTACAAAACTTTTGACATTAGTAAACTTACACATGCTATAAAAATATAACTATACAATTTTAGCTAAATCTTGATTTGTTTTACGATGATATAATTACAATGGAATATGAGAAATATGAAGTGTATGATATATTACTCTATCTTTTATTTTTAAAAATATAATGTAGTTTGAATAAGTTGTGAGAAGAAATAATGGTAAAGTTATTGATGGTACTTTTTAATTTTTTAGATAATTCAATAGTTGGGAGATATTGATGTAAATCTTGAATGTCTCCATTTGAAAGACCGTGAGGTCTCAATTAAACTACAAAGTTATTGACATGCTAATAAAACCTTTTAACATTTATATTATACATTTATGCAAAGTATTTCTGTGCATTGCACGGATTTGCGACTAATAATTATTATTATTGTAAAGTTATGATTTACAACTATGTTTTATGTTAGCTTTATTCCATGACAAAAAGTGTTGTAATTGCACTAATTTATTTCCTTTATTTTGTGGGATTTTATTGTAATGGGTTTAGTATTAAGTTGGTGAAGAATCAAACATGAAATGAAGATTAGTGCAATTTCGCAACTAGCTCGCAAGAAGTTTGCGAGTAAAGGTTCCTGTGAAAAGGCTACGTGAGAAGCACATGTTGGAAGCTAAAGAGTTAAGTGTCAGGCTGCATTTCGCGAGTACTTCACAAGATAGGCCATCTCGCGAGCGAAACTCTCTGATTGGAGGATTTTAAGTGTGACTTTATTACCCTTCACCCATACTTTATATACCCTCATTACCCACAAAAGAAATAAAAGGTTATTTGTGAGAGACCGTAAAATTGGGTTCTCTCAAAAAGAGGTTTGGGTGCTTTTAAGGGCACCTCTCTTTTGGATGGTGATGTGGAGTCGCCACTTATTTTTTTATACAAAAAAAATAAGAAAAAATATAAATTACATATTCAAAATACTTCATTGCCATTGATTGAATAAAGAAACGTACAACTTTGGTAAATTAACCTTACAAGGCTTTGGGTTACAATCTATGCAAAAGAATACAAAGCTTCGGTCCTAGTTACAATGTACCAAAATTAAAAGACAAAACACTAATCTACCTATCCAAAAATCCTAAGGTCGGGGACTAGGTTATGAAATGGGAAGGTGTTAGGCACCCATTTTGCCTAGACAGAGTCTAGTTTTCTAGACTCTAATGACCAATATACCCTTTTTTGAATGATGTTGCAAGATATGTTATAATGCACATGACAAACACTTGACAAAAATAAACTTAAATAAATTTGCCTTATTGGTGTGTCCTCTTTTTAAAGAAAATTCAGATCTATTTTGGAAATTAAAAAAAAAAATAAGACAAAGTTTGTAAAAAATTAAATTTGTTTTTGTGAAGGGTTAAATAAAAGAAAGATAGATTTTATCAAGAAAAATTGATCTGTTTTATGTTAAGTTTAGAAAATAAGATTGGATCTATAGAAATCAGATATGTTTTTATAAAAAGAAAAAAGAATGAAATTTTGTTAAAAAGAATCAGATATGTTCTTCTAAAGAATAAATGATTGATTTTAGGTTTATAAAAGAAAAATCAGATCTGTTGTTAGAAACAAATAAAAAAGGCTTTTTGAAAGAGGATCCACATTCATGAGACAAATTTATTATGCATGCATCACATACTAAAAAAAGAAAAACTTAACCTAACTCTTAATTCTTTCTTTGAAATTTCAAAATTTGCAATTTTATGACAAAGAAAAATTTAGAAAAAATTTAAGATCTGTATTTAATGAAAATACAGATCAGTTTTGAGATTAGAAAAAAAAATTAGATCTGTTTTTAATGAAAATACAGATCAGTTTTGAGTTTTAAAAAAATAAGATCTGTATTTAATGAAAATATAGATCAGTTTTGAGTTTTTAAAAAATCAGATCTGAAAATACAGATTAGTTGAGTTTAGAAAAAAAAATCAGATTTGAAAATACAGATTAGTTGAGTTTTTATAAAATAAATAATAATAATAATAATAAAAAGCTTTGATAGTCATTAGCAGATTTTGAAATTTAAGAGAATGAATTACAATAAACAATCATCTAAAGAACATGCAAAGAAAATTCTAGCAAAGTATCTAAGCATGGCAATTATATATATTAAGAACAAGACACAATAAAGCATATTAATCACATTCATGAGATGAAAAATAACATACTAATTAATGGAAAAAAGAAAATAAAAACAAAATACCTCTTGCATGAGTGTGCTCATCTAATGAATGAATATTTTAGAAATCAAAGAAATTTGTTCACCTTTTTGAGGTCTAAAATACTTTACTTACAAAAAAGAAGTTCCTAAAGCAAAAGCCTCCAGAACGTCTTGAACGTAAGAGGAATTGAAAAGTCAAAAGAGAAGAGCCCTTAATTTTGATTTTTTTTTTCCTATTTATAGAGATTGGGATGCTTAAAAAATAAGCTGAATGAGATCAGGTATGAATTGGAGCGCGTCCTTATATCTAAAAAGTCAAAAAAGATAGGCTTCATCTCAATCAGGGAGTTTCCAGGCCGGGCCGAGCATTTGGGCCAATCGGCACTTACCATGTGCCGAATGGCCCTCTTGGGTGCCAGGTCCACGTTTGAGTTTTGGTCCAATTTGGATTCCTTTTTTGAGGATTTTTTAGCTAGGAATTGCACTTAGACACGTTTTTAATGCATATTCTAAAAATTAATCTTTTTTTTTCTTGATATTCAAGTCTTTAAAGTGATAATTATCTTGTAGATAAATATTCCAAAAAGACTTGATTATCCACAATTTCTTTGCTATTTGATTATCCACTTTATTCACATGCAAGCAAACCTATTTTTGACACTAACCAACAACCAATCACAAAATTATTTAATTAATTTGAATTTTCTAACCAATCAGAATTAATTTCAATTAATCATGCGTGATCGGCTCCACTTAAACAAAATGCATACAGACCGTAAAAACTTAATCATGTGATATCTTTCAATCAGATGGTCTAATTTGAAAATCAGACATACCGTCACGATCATTAGAATCTTAAGATCATTTTTATGATATGCAATGAATGAATTAATGCATGTAATGTAACTCTAAATTTTTGGGTATATGAATAGTCACTCTAGTCATTTTCCAAGATTAAATTATGGGTGCAAAATCAAGTGTCTACACTATTATTTAGAGAGAAAACCCTAGAGTGGTTTCTACAACACAACACACCCATCTTTTAGAGAGAGAGAGCTACTTATCCTTTAGTGAGAAATCATTGTAGCCTCTTCTTATTCCCTATCCCATTTTCATACCTTGAGAGGAGATTTGTATCCAAACACAACCCACACCTATTTAGAATGTAGAGAGCGTTTTAGAACTTAGGAAACTTTGGGGATTTGCCAAAAGAAGCTGGTAAAACTTGGTGGATGCAATCGGGCGGTATTGTGGGATCTAGAAAGCTAGTGAAGTCAAGATTCTAAGAAATCCATTGGTAGCAGGAGCTTGGAGGGCTCAAGTACATTGGGTAGACTAGGCTTAAAGAGTCTTTTGTTCTTCGCGTACTCCAACTTTATTCTCTAGTGGATCAATTTTGACTTGGAGGGTCGCAAAGAAGTTTTTCACCGAGTTCTTTAGTTTCATCTTTGATAACAGGTCTTGATGTTATCTTGTGTTTGCATTTCTCTTTCCTACTCTTTAAGCTTTCATTTTATTGTTGATTGTGGATGAATATGGCTTAGAGTAGTGCTATCAGTTCATTGCACATATTCACTCTTGTTCTACACTTTGTTTAAGTTAGAGTAAAAACAATCTAGTCGTAATTTTTAATTGGAGGTTTAAACAAGCTCTTGTATTTTAGCACAAATCTGAGCTTTCAATTATTATTATTATTATTATTATTTTGCGATCGTTGATATATAAATTTATTTAAGTGTAAAAGGACATATCATTTAAAAAAGTTGCTTCACGGGGAAATTTAATGAAGGGTGTGGGACTCCTAAATTGTAGTCCAAGGAAAAAATTGGAAAATAACACCAAGTCCTAAACAATTTCGTTAGTTAGCAACGTTTCTAAACTTTTTAGGAAATTATTATCTCGAGTCTAAGGGACTTGATTTTTCTCTTTGAACTTGAGCCACAAAGCCTTGAGTTTTATGATTTTTCCGGTGGAACTCGAGTATGAAACACTCGAATTCCTGCTTTGCACATTTAAAGAAAAAAGAGATAGAGGAAAACCAAACAAATGAGGAAGAACAAAAGCTCTATAACAAATCCTTCGCTTGGAGCCCTTGCCGCCGCCGCCGCCACCGCCACCGCCACTACCGCTTGGAGCCTTCGCCATTCGTGGGCGGATCTAAGGGCGATTTGGGTTTGTGGGTAATTAAGGAGATCTGGGTTCATTGTTTCTATTAGGGGTTTGGGTTTGTTGTTCATACTCGAGTTCCACTGAAACTTGAGTCTTTGTGACTCGATTTCAAAGAACAAAATCGACTCTCTTACACTTAAGATGTTAGTTTCTTATATAATTTGAAAACATTGCTAACTAACAAAATCTTTTAGAATTTGATGTTATTTTTCAATTTTTCTCCTAGTTAAATATATATATATATATAAACTAAAATAAATAAATAATAATAATAAAACACACAAAGCAAGGAAAAAGGCAAATCCTTGGTATTTGAGTGATGTTGTCAGGTGATCTTTTAGAAAGGAGCGAAAAAGAAATCACGGGGCTGAAGCTGTTTTTGTCATCTTCCTCCATCCTGTACAGGTAGCAGCATCTAGAGCACTATAAGAATCTCTCTCATTAATGGGGTTTTGTTGTTTTTTTCCAAATACCATACCATAACCAGAACAATATATCACGAGCCTCCACTCACCTGTCTCTCTCTCTCTCAGTTTTTTAAAAAACTCCAACCAACTCATCCACTGGCTTTTTGAGATAGTGATAAGCTGGATAGCTTGTATTTATATCCTTGAGGTCCACCCTCCCCTCTCTCTACATTTATGTTCAGCTGCATTTAGCTGAAATCAAGAGAGAATGCAGAACTCAAAGTCTTGTTCTTCCTTTCAAAGTCTAGATGATGAGTCTGAGGACATCACACGCTTTGAAAAGTCTCTCCAGGTGTACTTTCATTTTCATCTCCACGACGCCATGTTACTCTTTCTTTCTTTTTGTGTGTATATTTTGTGCATTTTGATTCTATATCATTAATAGTTTTGTGATTGCAGGAACTTAGAGAGTTACGTTCTCAGCTTCATTATGCTGCCGATTACAGTGAAACCACTTTCTTGAATGCTAAAGAGAAGAAAGTGTTAGTGTTCTACTCTCTAATTCTCTATACTGTCCACCATTATACCATCTGTTTCTCATTTTAATGTGATAGTATAGTGGGCTGGCTCTTTTTGGGGCTTAAGAAAACAAAAGTAGTGTTTGTTAACATACCATACAAGCATCAGCTCTAGCATATAGCTTTTATCTTTTATCTACAGTTTTTTAAAACATTGATTTTTCATAAATATACTTTATTTAGCCCCCAAACTGATGATATATATATTCTCAAAAAAAAAAAAAAAAAAACTGATGATATATATAATATAATTTTTTTTCTTAAAAAAATGTCAATATCTGGGACCACCACTTGGTGGACCTAATTTGACGCGGTGTTCCTAGCTCAAAATGTGAGTGGACAGCACTCATACGGCCCAAACTCTAATTTTGAAGGTAATTTTTTAGTTCCTACGGATGGGTTCACATCTTTCAAGGCATACCTGTGATTTTACCCAATAAACAAAATAAATTCATAAAAATAAGCTCATCATAGATGCCGATAAATAAATATTCTTACTCCCTCTTATGGGTTTTTTCAATAATTTAGTGTTGGGATTTAGTTACTAGTTCTAATTTGATAAAAATTTATAATTTTTGGGAAATAGTTAGAGCACTCACAGTAAATGTGGGATATGTGCCAAATGCTTAAATATTTGGTACATATCCTACACCAAACCCAATTTGAACCCATTTAGCAGATGTGGGATATGGTATATTTTTTGCAACATTAAATAGTATTGTGACAAATTTGCCATGGTACGGAAGATGTGTGGTATATTATTTGTTATTTGTTTATTGTGTTGGTGAGTAGTAAATATTATTTTAATGTGTAGTAAATATTATTTTAATGTATAGAATTGAATTATAAAACATCTGATAAATGAGATGTTGTAAAATGATGTGATAAAATAATAAAGTAGGCATTTGATGTGGTAAAATGACATAATTTTTGGAACATCTGCTACGGATGCTCTAGTGTTTTATATCCAATAATTGCGAATGCTTGTCAATAAGCATTGTGGTTTCAAATCTCAACATCTTTAAATTTTACATTTTTCTAGGTACAACTTTTTAAAAAAATTTTATTTTCAAAAAGTTGAAAAATAAACTGTATCAAACAGTTACGAGAATTAAAAGATGACTAATGACTAATGACTAGTTTAACACACAGAATTCATCAAAAAAAAAAAATGGTTTAACACACACAGATAACTCTGACTCAGCTCAAATTCAATGTGGTAAGACAAGGCCATCAATTTGGGCTTAATATCTCTTCACACAAGCCCATTAAATGGTTTAATGTCAGCATGAAACCAATAAAGACAACAGAAATCTCTCAAGAATTCATACTTGTATAATGGAGGGAACTGGCTTACTATAGTGGCCCATTAAACAAGTGAGTGAGTGACCCACAAATTTGCTTTGCTCTGTGTAAAGGCCCCTACGGCTTGTCGTTTATACTTTATATGGTCTTTTTTTGTTTTTTAAAAGGCATTTGATAAGATAGCTAAAGGCGGGCAGTGGTTTAGCAGTAGGTCATTGTTGTATTATTTTAAAACGGTCAGCCATTTTGTGGTATTTGAAAACGGTTGGTCGTTTATTAATATGTGGCCCCCTAATTCCTTAACATATTTTTGCAGTGTGATGGAAAACACAAAAGAGTACATATGCAGGGCTGTTGTTACTGTTGTTGACCACCTTGGAAGCGCCTCTGCCAACCTTGATTGTCGCATTTCTCAGACTAATGCATTTTCCGAGGCTGAGTTTCGAATCAATTGCCTAAAGCAAGTTAGTAGTATTATTTTGCTCAGTCACATAATGTCATTCGGATATCATTGGAAAATTATTAAGTACTAATCCTTTTAACTTTTTTGGTGATTGCTTGCTTGGTAGAGACTTCTCTTATGTGAACAATATGCTCACAAGCTTGCTCTAACTAAACTACGGTGGAGTGAGAATTTGACAAGATATTCTCGATGTTATTTATCAATGCGTAACTGTCCCATATCACCCTCTGGTTCTTTTCAATAAAATTTAAAAGTTTCTTCTTGCAACTTTGATTGTTCTTTTTGAATTGTCTCATATCAATGCATATTTATCTCTTCTGAATTTATGATGCTTCTTTTTTTCCCTCATTCATCAGAAAATGAAAATGTTGAGAAATCAAATGAAGGTTCAAGGTACAAATTTTCTCTCTAATACATGACACTGAAATTAAGGATGTTTACCTGCATGGCTTCACATTGTCAAATGACTAAAAAGCTTCAAACAAGAGAACCTATTTTAATCAATTATGTGGAGCATGCATGCGATACTTCCTTAAGTAAGACTAACAAAATAGCAACAAAGAAAGGCATACAACCTGGAGTGCAATGTGGATTTTATACATATATTGCACACGTATAAGCATTGCATGGCAGCCTTACCATGCAAAATGAACTTTTTATGTCATCACTTAATCTGGGATAGAACTTGAGTTTCCGTCTTTTTGATCAATTTGTTATAAATGCAGGGATATCGTTGTTCAAACTAACAGCAAAATGATAGATAAACATGAACTTTACAGAGAAGAGGACGTGCCACTTTTCTTGTACACAAACACACAGAGGCCATCTCTTGAGAAAGAGACTACCAACTCATCATTAGGTTAAAATTTCCTCTCATATGTAACGGATGTGTTTTTAATTGGGATTTACATTGCTTATCTACTAATATTTTTGTTCTATTGCATGGCTTGTTTAGTATTGCCTGTTCACGATGGTTTGTCAGTATTGTCAAAAGGTTCAAATCCTACGTTTCATTTCCAGGTAGGCGAAGTTATATTTAAGATCCTTGTTATACCACTGCATCACTTGTTTATTTCCATCATTTTGCATTCTTTTGTTGCAGGGTACTCAAACAATTGGACGTAATAGAAAGTCAGCGCCGGGTGGTGACATCTTGTCCCTCATACGGAGAATTAAACGAACAGCATGAATCATAAGGGTCTGCATGTTTTTCTTTTGCCTTCCGGTAATGGCATTTTAGTATTGGAGGAATGCCTTATTTAGCAGACTGCAAATGTATGAAGTCACTCTGTTGGGAGTTCATCACAGAATTAGGACCATGAGAACATAAATGCCTTAGAATTTGAACCAAATTAGGAATTTCTATTTGTTATGACTGCTCCTAAAGCTAAGGATATACTCCTTTCTGAGAATTTTTACTGCTGAAAGTTGTTGATTATGAGTGTAGAATAATGGTTTTGAAGACTCTACAGCGTGATTAAAATTTATATTCTTCATGTATCTTAAATAATAAAATTCAGAAAAATAAATTTCAATTTATCAAAGTTCATTTTGCACCTTAAGGCTTGAAGCTATAGGAAACCAAATTTGTTTGCATCATCAAACTCAATCAAAACTCAGCTGAAGTGAAACGTCACAATGAAATTTTTAACTGTCAGCAATGAATATCCTGTTCTCTCTCCTGCAATGCATAGTAAATAGATATTTGCTAAATGCCTCATGAATTTGTGGTTTGTCAAATTCACAGGAATTTTTCAATTAGAAATTCTATTTTTCTTTTTTTCCTTTCTTTCTTTCTTTCTTTCTAAGGCAGTCCTATATATGCAGACAGTTTCCTGGCCATATGTCATTAAGACCAAATGTTGAGAGAGTAAAGATGAAATCAACCAAGAGTACATAAATAAAAGAGTACGTGGGCTACAAGTCAAGAAAGCTGAGGACATTCCAAATGCATCAAACCCATTAATCAAATGCTGACTTCCCTTTCCACATTTACATCAGGAAGGAAGCACAATACAAGAATTACAAACACAACAGAATCCTACATGGGTCTGGCTATTTACATTGACAGGATATATAGCCCTCTTACTATCTTTCTCTACCTTTTCCTCCTTCTCTCTTTCATCTTGTTTCTTCTAATGCTACTAGCACTAATGGCGAGCTGTTGGACTTCTTAGACCACTTAGGTTCTCAAGCTTTTCTAAATAGGATATTTTCTTTGTGGTCACAATGTTTGCTATCTTGCTCTTGAGGGTATCATTTTCTTCTCTTACTGGGCTGTCCATATAACCTGTTGAGTCATTCTTCTTCATGTCAGTAGCTCCCTGATCGAGATTCCAACCCATGAAATCCGAGAGTGTCTTCGAATTTGGTGTCTCAGCAGCACACCACTTGTCTGCCTCTTCACCAGTCAACGTTGAAGGATCCCTTGAACGGTTCCTGTTGGATTCTGCTAGTAATGGGTTTTGAGTGAGAGAATCAGCATAAAGGACATCCTCAATTTTAGACATGACATTGAATGCCAAGCTTTCTATTATCCTTGAATAGCTCTCTAAAATAGCCTGTCCTATATCCTGCACATATTTAGCAGAAAATAGGTTTCTGTGCCTTAAGTAGTTTGAGAAACATTTAGAAATTAAAAAAAAAAAAAAAAGGGGGGGGGGGGGGGTTTGTTGCAATATTGTTATTACCCTATTATATTGGATCTTAGATATGTCTAGTGCAGATTGTGGAATTCCTGGAAACCGCTGCTTTAGTAGGAGCAAGATGGTTTCAGCTCTCTCCTCAAAGAGTTCTCTCTTCTCCAAGCTCACACCTGAACCCCAGGAAGACTTGCCATCCTTGTTGGTCATCTTTCTCTTCCAAATCACAATTGAAGCCTCGATCCTGTTCTTAAGGTCAAGTACTTTATGCTCTGTTGACAAGTCCATGGTTGAGAGAAATTGCTCTGGATCAAAATACTCTACTGTAATGCTCTTATATATTGAATCACCAAGGCTTGCTCTACCATTCTGTAGAAACATAACAAAGACAATCAAAATCAAGTAACAAAACCAATATTGTAAAGCTAATCAATAATGAATCTTTCCTCTTATTAATTACTTTTGGTAGGGATTCAATGTAGCTTTCAGGGATCTCCATTTCTGATAGTACTTGAGCATTTATAGCCATAGCTGCTTTTAGTACTTGGTTCACAGAATCCTTCTGAAAGAGCAGCCACTTTCGAGATATATCTGATAGCCCATTTGGTGGAACTTTGACAGTTGGTAACCACCATTTGTCTTCATTTCTTGGGACATTACCATTTTCAGATTCATCGGCATCTTTAGACACGTACCAGAACTCATTTTGGTTTCCAAAGTTATCCAGGTAGTCCTGTTCATTATAGTTTCATCAGCAAAAGGTAGAAATCTAGGCTATATGATGGAAGAATAAACCTCTATATATTTAAACGAGGAGCAGTACTTATTACTTACAATAAGCATAGCATCAAGCTTTCGGAGGGCAGGGATGTTCATTAGAAGATCACTTCTTTGGAGAGTTACCATTATCTATCAAATCATGATAGAAAAATATTTGAGAGGCAATCAACATGGTCAAAATTACACGGGTTATGAGATAAAGAGAGATTTATCACCTCCATACTTTTTCCATCTTTGGATTTTTGCTGTGATGGAACAAATTCAACAATGTGATCAGTTACAGATAAAAGCCATTCAATTTCTTTTCTCCACCTTGCTTTCCTCTCTGGAGACATAGGCTCTAGCCTCGATTTTTCACCAAATATAGATGCTGCATTGTTGTAAAACAATAAGACAAAATAGCATATATATTAGCATCCCCATCCTTTAGGTGTACTCTTCCCTATCAATCTTAAGAAATAGGACAAACTATTAATTTGTTTCCTAAATTATGTATTATAATTCAGTTTTGTCTACGAAGTATAGATTGTTAAAAATGGTTCAATATTACCCTTCCTCCCCACTTGCCATCAAAGTAAATTAATGAAATCTTATAACTCATTTCTTTTTCAAGCTCTTTGGTCTCATATTATTACAAATCAATGTTAATAACATGATGAATCACTCAATTTATAAAGTAATTTAAAGGATTTTAACAGAAAATTGGAGGTAAGGATGACATTTTGTTTTCAAAATTTTATGGACTAAATTAACACAAACGATAATTTAGGAACAAAATTAAACTCTAACACATAATTTAAAGACCAAAATCATTGTTTGCCCTAAAACCTTGATAGCATCATGCAATAGAGAAAAACCCCATGCATGAAGTGTATATGTTATACTTTTTTTTTTTAGGGCAATGTTTGAATTTAAGATATACATAATTTAGGAAGGAAAAAAAAAAATCCTGTTTCTTCAAAAAAAAAAAAAAAAAAAACCATTTCCAGTTGTCATAATATAGCATTTCTTTTGTGAACAAATATTATATAAGAAAAAGAAAGTACCAGCAAGGTTTGTGATGGCATTTGACAAAGCCAAAGCCGAGGAAACACCCTTTCCACCACCCGACATATCTTCACCAAGAAGAAGCTTAGCAAACCTTTCCTTCATCATTTCTATATCTGAATAGAACCGCATATAAATTTTATTAAACAGCTCATTAGGCTAAAGAAATGATTTCCTAGACCACACCATAAATAGCACCAGCATGATGATTACCCAAGAACATTATCTTATTTTTCACTTAATCGGTAATGAGAACTTTTTAAATACATTTTAAGCAGCGGAAGGGAGATTCCAACCTTAAATATATCCGTTAAAAACAACAGAAAATGTCATTGTACTGGGATAATGAGATTGAGAAAGAACTGATGCAATTTAAAGTGCATGCATGTAATATAAATAAGATGATTTTACCTGAATTTGGCTTGGTATGTGGACTTCCAACCTTGGCTGGAACTCCAATTTCCAAGCGTGAAACTGGACCCATGTCATGATTAAGCGACCAGCCTATGTGCTGGGGCTCCAATGGACTAGCTACACGCTTGACATCAAAACTTTTGGCAATAATTTTCTCTTCTACAACACCACAATCATGTCCATTCTCAAATATCAAACTCTGAATCTGTCTTCCCGGAATCTCAAACATCCTTTTTAGATTGAAAGATCTTGACTTCTCTATGGTATTTTGGCGTCCAAAGGCTCGGACCATTGTATAACAAAATAAATATGAGTCAGGAAACAAACAAACCTGACTATGTTTACTAGAAAACCTTAATCAAGTTACAAAACCGTTAATGGTTGTTGTTGTTGTGTTGTATGAGAGAAAGAGAAAAGAAAGAGGAGATTCCTCTCCAAAAACGAGAGAGGTTAGAGGTGGAAAAATGGAACGGTTTTTACTATTTTGCGAAGTTGACGATAGAGAAGGGAGAGAGTTTTTAGTGGTTTGAGTTCAAGTTTTTGGTTTTTTTTGGCAAACGTGGGGTGCATGTTCGAGCAACAAAAAAGTTATGGTCGCTGTAAGCAACAAGTATAAAAAAAAAAAATACAAAAACAAAACGCGGATGGTAATTACTAATTTGTTTTTTGTTTTTTTGTGTTTTTCGCTTTTGTTTAGGGAATGAGTGGTTGCGAGGTCAATGCTGGGCTTAAAGCCCGGGAAAGACATACAAATTTAACTGACAATTGCTTCCTCTATTCTTATCACATTACAAAAATGCCATAAATAACCAAACCAGGGCTCAAAGTTACTATTTTTAAATAATTAATACGGTCCATAATTAGGATTAAAAAAAAAAAATTTGTCTCAAGTCTCAACAAATATCACTTTCTAAACTTATAACCTACTTGCTTCATTCATATCCATAAACTCTTAAGGTACGTTTGGTACACTGAATGTAGATTACATTATGAATAGTAATCTTTATTACTAGGAATAAAAGACATTGTAATGAAATAACTATTGCTATTTATAAGTTTGGTTGTTATATATGGAAAACTTGTAAAATACGATGTATAAGGAAACTTTATATTTTTGGAAATATATTAATTTTAAAACCTATTATATATACTAAAGAATAGCTATTACATCCATTTTAAAGAGGAATAGCTATTTTTCAATTTAAAGAATAGTTATTACAATGTAATAACTAATCCATGTAATAAAGATACAACCAAATGACCGAATTGCTATTATATATGAATAACTATTTCATTACAGGAGCTATTATAGCATACCAAACGTACCCTTAATTTGGCATCTATATTAAAACTCTAAAACTCTCTTTGGAATAATGTAGGTCGTCTAAAGGTTATTATAATTCATGTTTTCTATTTGACTTGTATAAATATAATAAAAAGTCAAATGCTTTTTTAAGGTTTTGGCTTTCAAGCGTTTATCTAAAATAGTTACATATATATATATATATATATATATATATATGTGTGTGTGTAGGGTTTTAGAATTTTTCCATATTGATTATTTATAACAAGAATTATTTAATTAGATTAATTGTTAATGGTATTGCAAATTTTGAAAACTTGAATACTACAAACTATTTACCTTAATTAAAAAATATTAGCGTGTATTTAATTCAAATGTACACTTTTCTTCTCAAAAAAAAAGTACACTTTACATACCCTACGTTACTCATTGCACGTTCTAATTAAAACGCTTCAACCCTTGATGTATTCTTGTCTATTGCTTGGTTTTTTAGGGCATCAAATTACAAGGATTTGCTAATAGAGAAAAGGTTAACACAAAATAGGCAGGCAAGAACCAAGACTTTAAACAAAAAGTAAGGGGACAATCTTTCGTGGGTTTCCTGAGCCGTGTCTGACCTCCATTTTTGAGAATTTCTTTGAAATTGAGGCTACTTGAAGCAGAATGCTTGGAGAACTCCATATTCCTTTGTGTAGTAGCACCTGTGGGAGCAAATAATACAAGGACACATTAAGGCCCATGTGTGATACCCCAATTTGATTGATTGTGTGATGTATATGGGTGTGTGATGAGTCTCACATCGGTTATTTACTAGGTAGATCTAGGCTTTATTAACAACTACAAGGAGCCTCAATTGTAACTAGTCCTTTTGAGGTATAGTGCATATGTGGCTAGCGTTTTTCCTTAGGTCGTTACATATGGTATCAAAACTGGCTTGGTAATCCCGTGTGAGTTCAGAGACACTACCTCACAAAGTGGGCCCTAATGAGGACTGTAGAGAGGGAAAATTCCCGACCTATCACAAGCTAACACGTCACATTATCAAGTCCACAAAATACAGCGAATTACAAAGCACCACGTACTGCTGCTAGGTTTTGCTATCACTATTCAGAAGCCAATAGAAATTTGCCAAGTGTCATGTAAAAACCAATCACGCATAAGCGCATGTGTAAGCGATGACTCAAGCAGCCTTGCACGTGTAAGCGATGACTCAAGCAGCCTCGCATGTGTAAGCAATGACTCAAGCAACCTCGCACGTGTAAGCGATGACTTAAGCGGACCAATCAGGTTGTGACATGTGTCACCAATCAAGCTCCGCCACGTGTCGCTCACCCACCCCCAAATTCTTATAAATAGAAGCCTTCCTGAGACATTTAGGAGGACCAAGATTCAGAGAGACCAAGATTTAGAAGTGAAAAAGCTCTGCTGGAATCAAGCCCTGAAGCCTCCAGGAACTTCAAGAACTTCAACCCCAAAATCGGAGAACATTCGAAGCAGAATCATCCAAACCATCTGCCTAGATCCAAAAGTTTGCGGGAATCAAGCTCAAAGGTCAAAAAACATCATCAAATCACAAATTAGTGAAGCTCTACGAATTCAAGCCTCCAAATCCCTGAAGAAATTCCGCCACAAACCTTCAAATACAAAGAACATTCGAAGAGGAATCATCCAAATCATCTTCTTAGATCTCAAAGTTCACTGGAATCAAGCTCAAAAGCCTCCAAAAACCTCAATAATTCACAAATCAGTTAAACTCAACAGATTAAAGCCTTTAAAGCACCGAAGAACTTCCACCACAAACCTTCGAAGACGAAGAACACGAAGAACGTGAAGAACAAGGGATTTCCAACAAGCTCATAGCCAGAGATTCATTGTAATTATGTTCCAAAGATCTTCGATCCATTCTTCAGCCAAATTGAAGTACATTGGGTGTTCGAATCAAAATCACATTACTACAAATCCAATCAACAAGTCTTTTAAGGAGATCGAATCAGAGGATAACTTTTTTGTAATCACAGAGAATTGTACCACACAATCATCAATACAAATTCGCATTTGCGACACTATTTTCACTTGTTTGACTCATTTCAAACCAAGAAATTTAGTCGTCTTACAGATTCTGGCATGCCTGGTGGGACATCTCTACCTCTCATCTCATTCTCCTTCAACGAAAGAAATCTTCATCATCTTGCTGCCTACTTCAATGGCCTCTAGCAAGAACATTCAAGCTTCAACAATAGCTACTTCAATTAGACTTGGTACGGCTACTACCAACAACTGCATTGGTGCAATCAATTGTAGCCAACCTAAAGCAAACAATCAACTTCAATCTCAATCAACCAAGGAAGCCAAGGTCCAGACAATCATTTCCTTAGACCCTCTTACAAGAAACAAGGTCATCAACAAGGACATCTCCACCTTGGAACGCCTCAAGTATGGGGGCAAATCCCCTTCTTCCTACACAAGAAGTTGGTCGCACGATTTCTCTCCCATCAAAAGGAACCCAAAAGATGAGATTTCACATGCTCACATCAAATCACTTTCTTCTCCATCATCTTGGGAAGTTATGTCAGTCATGATGACTAACACCTCTACCATGGAAGAAAAGAAGGCTGAAATGGAACAAAGAGTTGTCCTTCTCACAAAAGCACTTGAAGATAAGGACCTCCAAATTGCGACTTTAATGAACAAACTTGAAGTACAAGATCTTGGTGAATCAAGCCATGGTCATAAATTCACATCTGCAAAGGATGACGAAGGGAGAGAAATTGAAAACACTCCCCGACGAGAACAATCTACTTCGGTTGCTTCATTGTCAGTCCAACAATTACAAGACATGATAACAAATACCATCCGAGCACAATATGGAGGTTCTTCTGCATGTTCTCTCACATATTCAAAACCTTACACAAAGCGCATCGACAACATGAGAATGCCAAATGGGTATCAACCCCCCAAGTTCTTACAGTTTGATAGCAAAGGAAATCCTAAGCAACACATTGCTCACTTTATTGAAACTTGTGAGAATGCAGGGACTCAAGGAGGTCTCCTTGTAAAGCAATTTGTTCGTTCGCTCAAGGGAAATGCCTTTGATTGGTATACAGACTTAGAACCTGAGTCAATCGACAGTTGGGAACAACTCGAAAGAGAGTTTCTTGACTGATTCTATAGCACACGTCGCATGGTGAGCATGATGGAGCTTACTAATACCAAGCAATGGGAAAATGAGCCGGTGGTCGATTATATCAATCGATGGCGTTCTTTGAGTTTAGATTGCAAGGATAGACTTTCTGAAATATTTGCTGTAGAGATGTGCATCCAAGGCATGTATTGGGGACTTCTTTACATCCTCCAAGGGATAAAATCTCGAACATTTGAGGAGTTAGCAACTCGTGCGCATGACATGGAATTGAGTATCTCTAGCCATGGATGTACAAACCCTCCCATACTTGAGGAAAGCAAAAAGAAAGTAAGGAGGAATGACAGGAATGCAAAAGTCAGCCTCAAAGACCCAATGGCTATTAACACTGCCGTAGTTAAGGTTCCAAGAAGAGGAGCAAAGGCAAATGAAGAACAGCTTGAAGGGTGGCAAAAGAATGAAGTGCGTTGCCTGACTTTTAAGGAACGTGAGCAAAAAGTATATCCATTCCCAGATAAAGATGTGCCAAACATCTTAGAACAACTATTGCAATTGAAGCTAATTGAATTTCCAGAATGCAAGCGGTCAGAAGACATGGGGAAAGTTGATGACCCTAACTACTACAAATATCATCGCATTATTGGCCACCCAATCCAAAAATGCTTTGTCTTCAAAGAACAAATCATGAAGCTTGCCAAAGAAAACAAGATTGATGTAGACTTCAATAAAGTTGTCGAGTCAAACCACGTGACCGTTGCTTGTGATGTACTTCCAACTCTCAGGCAGGGGGCAAACACCAACCAAGCTCACAAGTTAATCAACAATGATGATGCAAGGATCGGCCTTATCAATGGGAAGTTCCTTAAACACTTCTACACTTGAAAATCAAGAATTGCTCCGTAAGAGCTTAAACTACCCACTGTAGCGCTGCAAGAGTACATGATGTCTTCCCATTACTCTTCAAAGCGTACCAATAAGGAGAAATTAATCCCACTCCATGTCACCAATTGCGAGTGTGGCATAGCGGTTGGATGCCCGTCTCTCCCTTGAGGCCAAGGTCTCGGGTTCGATCAGTGGTGATACCCACTATTACACACTGCGCCCCCCTTTTTGTAAAAACACATAAGAAAAAGAAAAAAAATTTATAATAAAAAAAAAAAAAAAAAAAAAATCTTTTGAACTACGTGATGACTTGATCCCTCCGGGGTACGTAGGTAACTTCGTATCTTTTGTTAAGTTCAGTCACGCATTAAAAAAAATTCATTAAAAAAAAAAAAAAAAAAAGAAGAAAATCAAAGAAAAAAAAATCATCATCAAAAAAAAGAAGAAGAAGAAATTATCAAAGAAAAAAAATCATCAAAAAAAAAAATTATCCAAAAAAAAATCATCAAGAAAAAAAAGAAATTATAAAAAAAAAATCTATTGAACTACGTGATGACTTGATCCCTCTCCGGAGCATGTAGGCAGCTTAGTACTTGTCACTAAGTTCAGTCACATGAAAAGAAAAAGGATGGCCAGTCTAACTTGAGGAGTTTTCCAACAGTCATCAATGCACTTTTAAGGTCCCTTTGGTTGGCAAGACTTTGCTTAAAGACAGACGACTGTTCAATAGGATGATCAAAGATCGTTGTAGTAGAAAATGAAGACTCTGAGAAGCTGACGTCGCTTAACTTTCTTTGAAATGATGATGAACATAAGTTGATGCTTGGTTGTAGAATAAAACAAAATCTCCAACTTCTTTTGCAAGAAATGAAGTCTTCATGGCATTGCCCATCTTCAATGGATATTCTCCCACATTTTTGAAATATGCTTTGCATCACTTATCTCCTGGGGGCATCTTCTTGTACCTTGTAAGTTTAAGCTACACCATTTCTCTTCTAGGTTGTGCCACTTCATAAGTCTGAAATTAGAATCATATCATCTCCTTTCTGAGTGGTGTCGTTTCACATCATGTCTCTGAAATCTGGATGACGTCAACTTCCTCCGAAATGATGATAGATTATATATCTGGAGTCGGTGTGGCATCATCTCTCCTCTATGGGCATGTTCGTGCAATGTCAAAATTCTTGGTAGCATGTTTCAACATCTTCAAAGTCTTGGTAGCATGCTCTGGCATTTTCAAAAGTTATGCACCCTTGATGTCTGAGCTATGTTGCCTCTAAAAATTTGGTGCGACTTTAATGCGAGTGCAAGTGCTAATGTGGAGTGTTGTCGTGGCTTCATGGCAAAGATGAACGTTGGCATGGCTTCGGCACAAATGAAGTGTTAACATAGCTTCATGATAAAGATGAGTGTTGACACGGCTTCGATGCGAATGAAGTGTTGACGTGGTTGCTTGGATGCAAATGAAGTGTTGACATTGCTCCACGGCTTCAATGTAAATGATGGTGCAACTTCAAGTGCTAATGTGGAGTGTTGACGTGGCTTCATGGCTTTGAAAAAAATGAAGTGTTGTTGTAGCTTCATGGCAAAAATGAACGTTAGCACGACTTTGGCGAAAATAAAGTGTTGACATAGTTTCATGGCAAAGATGAATGATGACATAGCTTCGGTGCAAATGAAGTGTTGACGTAGCTTCATGGCAAGGATGAATGTTGTCACGGCTTCAGTGCAAGTGATGGTATGACTTCAATACAAGTGCATGTGCAAATGGAGTGTTGTGATGGCTTCATGACAAAAATGAAGTGTTGACATGGCTTCATGGCAAAGATAAACATTAGCATGGCTTCATGATAAAGATTCTTGATGTGGCTACGTTGCAAAGACTGTTGAGATGGCTCTGACGAAAAGACAAGTGTTGGTGCAGCTTCATTACAAAGGCAAATGATGGTGCGATTTTATAGTAGACGCAAGTGCAAATATTGCTTCATGATAAAAATGAATGTTGGCATGGCTTCAATACAAGGATAAACTTTGGCACTGTTTCATGGTAAAGACTCTTGATGTGGTTATGTTGCAAAGACTGTTGGGATGGCTGCGTTGAAAAGACAAGTGTTGGTGCAGCTTAATTACCAAGGAAAGCATGCTGTGTAACAAAAACAAGCAACAGCAAAGAGATTATCAGAAGAAAATCTCATGGCACCTCTACTAAAAAAAAAAAAAAAATTCAAAGAGAGAGCTTCATTTCTAATATCTAGCCTGTGAAAGAAAAAAAAAAAAAATAGTACGAATAAAGCAGGTCATAAAAAAAAAAAAAAAAAAAAAAAAAAAAAAAAAAAAAAAAAAAAAAAAAAAGGAAGAAGGCATAATTTCTCTACACTTAGAGTATTATGCTACCCACCAGAGATGTTTGTACAACTCAATGCATACCCCGGTGGCTTTATATAGAAAACTTCTGAAAGACAAGACAAAAAGGGAAAAAGAAAAGTAGGCAAGTCATTAAATGCTGCCGCCGAACAATTGGAGCTCAAAGTTGGATTTTGCAAGCTCAAATGCACTCAAAGTCCAGGAAATCTACACCGAATTTTGAAAATAAAAGATGGCAATTAATGCAGAGAAACAAAAAAATGGAGGCTCACTACCGACCTTTTGACCCTCAAGTCTAAACACAGTCACCCTCCTGACAGAGCAGCCAGCGTAGAGTGGACTAAAAAGTCTAAAATGATAACAAGTCCAACAATGCGATTTCCCATTCCAAATTTCTAAAATTTCTGACAAGATTTCACAAAAAAATCAACCCACAGAAATCTTCTAAGGACTTTGATGTATAGATCGAGGGTTGAGATGCAATGGGGAGGGCATATAAAGAAAGAAACTCCACTGGAAATGGGATGAACATTCTAGAGAGAAAGAGAAAAAGGAAAAAACTGAAACTTGTTGTAATAAGATCAGCCTTGACTTTTAATGAACAACCTATCCTCAGACTTGCCCAAGGAAATACTTATCTTGAATTTGTGTCTCTTTCACTCGAGTTATTTACTTTAGTCCTATTATCCACAAGTTTGTAATTACTTAGTATTGTAGTTGATCCAGAGAACCCACTCTCTTACAAATTTATTGTGTTGGACTTGCTGTATTGGGTCCCATTGTTCTAAGTGGGCTTAGGCCATATTTCGAGTCCTTACAATTGGCACCATTTGTGGGAAGGGCATCTGCAACCTTGGTTATTTAGGCTTTCTTTCTTATATTTTAAAAAAATAAAAAAATAGAAAATAAAAAATTGGAGAATTCCGGGAAAAATAGAGAGGAATCTGTTGGTTCATAACGTGTTGGCCATTTTGTCAGCCTAGAGCGAAGGAGCGATCATGAGGCTAATTGAACTCCTAGTGTCCGAGTTGAAACGGATTACACAAACCATACCGGTAGGAGTCAGTCAAGGCTTGGAAGTCATATTTCCCATGACTAGGAGACGCGAAATCTCAGGTTGGAAATTGACCATTTGCGCAAGTTGTATCGCAGGGTACATGTCAGGGGAAACAGAACACCCCCATCAAGCTCAAAATCTGATTCAAAAGAAGACCGCAGCTACAGGCAGAGGTCAAGGACTCCTCCTAGTGAGTCCTTCACTGTGTCTTCACGTTTAGATAAGGAGGAAAGACACAGTAGGAGAAGAAGTAAGAGCTCACCTCCTAGGAATACAGGGAATGGCACGATGAGTAAAGCTCTACATCAAATTTCTAGGTCACCTTTCATGCAGAGAATTGATAGGACCAAGCTCCCACACCGTTTTACCCAATCGACCTTTACCATTTATAATGGAAGGACTGATCCTGTAGAGCACATGAGTCATTTCAACTAGAGAATGGCCATTCACTTTAGAAATGAGGCCCTTATGTGCAAAGTATTTCCCTCCAACCTCAAACCTGTTGCCATGAGATGGTTCGATGGACTAGAAAAAGATTCAATAAGATCTTACGAGAAGTAAACTAGAGCTTTTGGGGCCAAATTTGTGACATGCAGCAAAGTTCCCAAGCCTTTGGATTCCTTGTTGTCTATGGTGGTGAGAGAAAGAAAGACCTTGAAAACCTACTCTGACAGATATTGGGAAACTTCTAACGAGATAAATGGAGATTTTGAGAATGTGGCTATAAGAACCTTCAAGGTGGGGCTTCCCATGAACCATGACCTGAGAAAATCACTAACCATGAAGCCCACTCGGAGTATGTGCCAGCTCATGAATTGTATTGATGAGCATAAGCGGGTTGAGGAGGATCAGCTGCAAGGGAATGGAAATACCAAAATCTTCCCTCCTGAAAAGAGAGATCCTCAGCCTGACGAGTACAGCATAATTGGCCTAAGAGAGACTTCACCAATCAACCTTCGCAAGCTAACGCCTAGGTAGTTAGCTCGGTATTCAAGGAGCCAATGTATTAGATCCTTGACAAGATAAAGAATGAACCTTATTTCAAATGGCCCAATAAAATGGGAGGGGACCCATCCAGGTACAATCAAAGTCTCTATTGTCAATACCATCAAGACTGGGGACATACTATCGAGGATTGCAAAGCCCTATGTGACCATTTGGAGTAGTTGGTCAAGGCAAGGAAGTTGAAGAAGCTCATGCACCAACCTGCCAAGCAGGGAAGTCAGTCTGGACAAGGATACTAGAGAGAAGCTATTTCTCGGCCATTATTGGGGACTATTAACGTCATCTTTGCTACCCCGAGCAGGGATGCAGGTCCCTCTTCTAGAATCATATCCATAACATCAAGGCCAGGCCTCGAGGAGCAAGTCCGAGAATCCAAGAAGGGCAAAATAGAAATACAGCCAACCTTGGGTTTCTCTGATGAAGATAAGATTGAAACTTTCCAGCCTCATGATGATGCCTTGGTAGTGACCCTCCGCATTAGAAAATATGATGTGAAGGGGGTATTGGTGGATCAAGGAAGTGGGGTTGAAATTATGTACCCGAATTTGTACCACAGGCTGAATCTGAAGCTTAGGGACCTAAGCAAGTATGACTCCCCCATAGTGGGATTTGATGGAAAAATGGTCATTCCCAAGGGAATGATTAAATTACCCGTGCAAACGGGGTACGAGGTGGTTAAGGTGGAATTCATCATTGTTAATGCTTACTTTCCCTACATGACCATTCTAGCAAGTCCATGGCTCCATGCTATAGGAGTAGTGTCCTCAACTATGCATATGAAGGTGAAGTTTCCCACTGTAGGAGGAGTTGAGGAATTGGTGGGAAGTCAGACAATGACCAGACAATGCTTAGTGGCTACTATCAGGCACCAATCAATAGATGGATTCCTTCGTGGCCAAGAGGAGGTTTTGTTGCAATTAACAAAGTAATCATTGGGTTAGACAAGGATGAATATTTTCAAGTTGGTACCCAGTTAACTCTTGCTAAAAAGGAAGAATTGTTAAGGTTCTTAAGGGAGAATATAGATGTCTTTGCGTGGAGTGTGTATGAGGCGCTCAGAATGGATCCAAATTTTATATGCCATCACCTGAATGTAAATCCAACAGTTGTACCTAAGAGGCAACCACATCAGCGCTCTTCTAAGGAGTATGTCGAGTTAGTAAAAGAAAAGGTGAACAAGCTTAAGCAAGCTGGAGCAATCAAAGAAACATTTTATCCCGAATGATTGGCCAACACAGTAGTGGTGAGGAAGAAATCAGGAAAATGGAGGGTTTGTGTGGACTTCACTGATTTGAATAAAGCTTGCCTTAGAGACCCTTTCCCAGTCCCTTGAATCGACTAGTTGGTAGATGAGACGATTGGTCATTCTCAGATGAGCTTTTTAGACGTTTTTCAAGGATACCATTAGATACCATTAGCCCTGGCTGACCAAGAACAGACAACTTTCTTGACCCTTACCGGGAATTACCATTATCGAGTAATGCCTTTCAGCCTGAAGATTGCTGGATCAACCTATCAAAGAATGGTGACAAGGATGTTTGAATCTCAATTAGGGCAGAATGTTTAAGCATATATTGATGACATGGTCATGAAAAGTAAGCAGGTTTCAGAACACTTAAATGACCTAGGAAGTGTGTTCTCAGTGCTTAGGAAATACAAGCTACGCCTCAATGGGTCCAAATGTTCCTTTGGTGTTAGTTCTGGCAAGTTTTTAGGGTACATGATTACTAATCAGGGAATAGAAGTTAACCTTGATCAAATCAGAGCCATAAATGACCTAAACCCATCTCAGAACCCCAAAGAAGTACAAAAGTTGATAGGAATGACTGCCACCTTGAACAGATTTATTTCTCGGTCAGCTGATCGATGTAGGCCCCTCTTCAAACTCCTTCATAAATGGAGAAATTTTGAATGGAATTAAGAATGTAGCATTGCTTTTGAAGGATTGAAAAAGTATTTGTTGCACCCTCCTATTCTCTCCAAGCCTAAGAAGGAAGAGGTCCTATATGCTTATATAATGGTTACTGATCATGCAATAAGCCTAGTCCTGGTTAGAACGAATGTTGGGGTGTAGAAGCCAGTTTATTATGTTAGTAAATCTCTTTATAAGGCAGAAACCCGCTATTTACCCCTCAAGAAAGAAATCTTGGCTATCATACATGCCACAAGGAAGCTTTTCATTACTTCCAGGCACATATCATCATGGTCCTCACTCAGCTCCCCCTGAAAGCACTACTACAGAGATCGAACTATACGGGGAGAATAGCTAAATTGGGGACAATGTTGGGAGCATTTGATATTAAATACCTACCCCGTATAGCTATAATGGGGCAAGTACTGGTGAATTTGGTTGCAGAAATCATCGAGGGCACCGAGGAGATTGAAATCAAGAAGAGAGAAGTGTCGAGCCTAGATGTTTTGGTAATCTCCACTCCCTGCCCCCCATCATGGGAGAGTTATGCTGACAAGGCAGGTAATTAGAAAGGATCTAGTGTCGGGATCGTTCTAGTATCTCTTAAAAAGATAACCATGGAAAAGTCTTTAAGATTAGGCTTTCTAGTCACGAATAATGAGGCGAAGTATGAAGCCTTGTTGGCTAGAATAACAATGGTAAAGAGACTAGAAGGTAAGGTTGTGGAGGTCTTCTCAGATTCGAGACTAGTAGTAAAGCATATCAATGGTGATTTTGAGGCAAGAGACCAACAGATGCAATCCAAATTTGAAGCCTTCCTCATAAAGCAAGTTCCTAGAAGTAAGAATTCTCAGGCTGACTCGTTGCCCACTTTGGCCACCTCTTCAAGGCAAGGCCTCCCATGAGTCATAATTGTTGAGGATTTAGTGACTCCTAGTTGCCATGATCAAGCTATAGTCGAGATACATAGCATAGAAGTTGGTCTAGATTGGATGGACCCATTAGTCTCATTCTTAAGTGATGGAGCATTGCCCAGGGACAAAAGCGAGGCCAAGAAGATCCGAAGAAAGGCACCACGATATTGGCTCTCCGAGGAACAGAAATTGTACAAACGCTCATTTTCTGGGCTATACTTGCTCTGTGTCCATCCCAAGATAGTGGAACCATTGCTGAAAGAGTTCCAAGAGGGAATTTGTGGTAGTCATATAGGAGGGAGGTCTCTATCACACAGAGCCCTCACCCAAGGGTATTGGTGGCCTAGTATGCAAAAAGCTACCCAAGATTACATCAAAAAGTGTGACCAATGTCAGAGGTATGCTCTGAACATTCGTTAACCAGGAGGAACCTTGAATCCCCTTTCTAGCCCTTGGTCGTTTGCGCGGTGGGGCTTAGACATAGTTAGGCCATTCCCAAGGGCAATGGGAATCCGAAGATGGCTCCTCGTTGAAACTGATTACTTTACGAAGTGGGTTGAAGGTAAACCCCTCTCCGACATTAGGGACTTGGATGCAAAGAGGTTCATATGGAAGAATACCATCACTAGGTTTGGAGTCCCTTATACACTAATCTCAGACAACGGACTCCAATTTGACAGTAAAGCATTCTGGAGGTATTGCAGTGAGTTGGGCATTAGGAACAGCTACCTTACTCTGACCTATCCATAAGGGAATGGGTAGGCTAAAGCCATCAACAAAGTCATAGTTAATGGGCTAAAGAAGAGGCTAGATGAGGTAAAAGGAAAATGCTAGATGAGCTGTCACACGTGTTATGAACGCATCGCACCACACCCAAAAGATCAATGGGAGAAACTTCATTCTCAATGACATATGGTTCTAAGGCATTCATACCTCTTCAGACTGGATTCCCAACCTTAAGAACAAGCCAATTCAATGTTAATGAAAATGACCAACTACTCTCAGTGAGCCTAGACTTGGCCGAGGAAAAAAGAGAGGTGGCCATGGTCCAATTGGCCCATTATCAGTAAAAACTCAAGCAATGGTATGACAAGGGAATCAGAACAAGACTGCTCGCACCTGCAGATCTGGTCTTGAGGAAAGTGGCAGGCACTGCCAAAAACCCATCATGGGGAAAATTAGAGCCTAGCAGGGAAGGACCTTATCATGTCACCTCCGTGGCTGGAATATGGGCTTATTATTTGGAGGATTTAGATGAAAATGTTGTACCACGCCTATGGAATGTAAATAATCTTCCAAGATATTACTATTAATGAAAGGCTTAAAAGTCATCCTTTTATCTCTTTGTGACTTGTAGTTTCTTTCCCTAGTTGGTGTCCATGTAAATTAATGCATTTTATGTGGTGTTAAGTGGTAAATAGAATCTCAGCCATGTTCGATTCCTCAGATCACATGTCTTGAGTAAATTAATGTTTTTTATATGATTAAGTGTTAAATAGAACCTCGACCATGTTCAATTCCTTAGATCACATGCCTTGAGTAAATTAATGTTTTTTATATAATTAAGTGTTAAATAGAACCTCGGCCATGTTCAATTCCTCAGATCACATGCCTTGGGTAAATTATTGCTTTTTATATGGTCAAGCATTAAACAGAACCTCAGTCATGTTCGATTCCTTGGATCATATGCCTTGGGTAAATTAATAATTTTTATGTGGTTAAGTGTTAAAATGAACCCCGACCATGTTTGACTCCTTGGATCACATGCCTTGGGTAAATTAGTGCTTCTTATTTGGTTAAGTGTTAAACAGAACTTCAACCATGTTCGATTCCTCGAATCACATACCTTGGGTAAATTAATACTTTTTATGAGGTGTTAAATGTTGTTGAGGTCTAAAAGGATCACAGTGAGAGAAGCCCAAAGAAGTGAGCCAAGCCCAAAAGAAAATAAGCCAAGTCCAAGGAAGCAGGTGCAAGGGGACCACGAAAGAAAAAGAAATGGCAGGCCCAGGAGGCTTGAAGCCCAAAAGAAGAAACATCAAGAAGGAAAAGAAACCCATGGCAAGAGATTAAAGAAAATAGCTAGGATCCTCAGTAACCACCAAGAGGTGCGGATCCTTCCAGGCACATAAGCACAATCAAAGGAAGATTAAGACAGCTCGAAAGAAAAGGATAAGAAAAGAAAATAAGAAACAGAGTAGAAGCCACAAGCGCTAAAAGACCTAGCAAAAAAAGAAGAAATAACCAGCGACCTCTCATGGCACAAGTGGGAAGCGTCTCAGGGAACCAGAATGGAGAAATACGAAAAGGGGAATGGCAACAGGTGACTTTCAAGTCTGCAGAATGAGATTCCGTCCAGATGGGAAAAAGGACAAAAAGGGAGAACTGCCAAACGGTAATCCCGAAGTAGGTAACCAGCCATGGACTTTCAAAGGAATCAAAACTGAAAGAGGGAAAGAAAGAAAAAAAAAAAAAAAAAAAAAAAAAAAAAAAAAAAAGAAAAGAAAAGAAATAGAACCTGCCGAGTGATGGGCACGGAACATGCTCTGTTAACCATAAGACGAAACAAGGGAACCAATGGTTCCCCAGGGATGCCAGAATTTCACTATAAAAGGAGGGGTAGGTTACGAAGAAAAGACAGGGATTTTTAGAGAAAAAAAACTACCAATAAAGTTTTGTAAAAGAAGGGAAAACTGAGGGAAAGTTAATAATATTGCTTCCTTGTATCCTGTAAAAAGCCACTATTGCACATACTCGGATTCAAAGAGAATCAAACTTTGCAAGTTTTGAAGGCTGAAATAGCCATTCAAGACTGTAATTTTTGAGCTTGATTGAACCATGTATCACGTCTTAGTGAGCATTCTGTAACCATAACAAAGAACATATTAATGAACTATGTCCCACTGATTCAAAGATCCTTATAACATTATTTTGTGCTCCTTTGTTGATCCTGTTCTCTGCATTTACCTTGTTGTTTTTGATATGTCTTTCAATACGAATATCCTTACTTGTCATTTTACGTGTATTGTAGGAAGCATCCCCTGTGCATCACTTGATTCTTAAACAGCCTGTTAGCTGCGGTGAATCAAGGTCCGGTCCACCAAACCACTTATTAGGCTCGGGATCCTTGGGCCTGAGTATCACAAAAAAAAGGCACTCTCACATTTTGGCGACTTCACTGGGGACTGGGCAAAGAAGAAGGAAGAAGCAATCCCTTCACAGAGTATGCCTCCAAGACAAAGAAACAGCAAAGGAACTAATGTGTCACCTACGGTCTCTGAGCTTGTGGGAGAAAACGAGGTAGCTTCCAGGCAAAGAGGTGAGATACCCCTGGTAGAACAGGAGGTTGTGTCAAGACAAAGACACACAAGGCAGGAACCAGACCTCATGGCTAGGATGACAGCAATGTTGAAGGATTTGGAGCAAGAAGTTCGTCTTCTCAAAGAAGGCAGGACACAGGAAATCAGGGACAATGTCCCCCCTACTGGTAACCAAGATGGAACGCAGTCAGAAAGAGGGTCAGCAGTGGGAGGAAGAGCCAACCCTCAATACTTAACATTGGCAGATGTCAATGCTCTCCTGGAACAAGAAAGGGAAAAACTCTCGGGGATCCCCAAGCAATTCTCTCGGGATTTCCCGTTCCCTCCAGAACTTCTTGCCAACCCCCAAAGTTCCATCCTTTCGATGGAAGAAGTGGAAGTGTTGTGGAACATGTAAGTAGGTTCATTTACACTATGGGCCCCTATGCAGGAGACAGAGAACTATGTCTAAGGGAATTTGCCAAATCCTTAGTGGATAGGGCATACACTTGGTACATCACGCTGAGACCCGGGTCCATCAAAACCTGGGATGAAATGATGGAAAGATTCCGTGCCAAATATTATCCTGGTGAAGACAAGATTACTTTCCAGAACCTTCAGATGGTAAGGCAGAGACCTGGAGAGGATCTCATCCAATTCATTAAAAGATTTGAAGATGTGTCCCTAGATTGCTATGGGGACCACGAAGAAAAGGAGCTCGTGGAAACCTATGTAGCCAACATGCTTTTTGATTACAGGCTCAACCTTGAAATCTGTGTATCACGCAGTTTGCTGACCTGTTACAGAGAACCAGAAAGACAGCACAAACTATAAGGACAAAAAGGATGCCCATGTCCCAAGCTATGGCAGCATCAGTAGGAGAAAAAAGGAAGAGGCCGGATGGGAAGGTGTTCGAGAATCCACCAGTGATCCCATGTACAGCTGAAGAGTTAAGCCATGTCTTAGACAAATGGATCGGAGATGGAGTTGTTAGGCCATTTACTGTGTCCAGGCCACCAACTGAAGAAGAAAGGAATAACCTTTTATTTTGCAGAATCCATAATTATGTCAAGAATTCCACCAAGGATTGCTGGACCCTTCGCAGACTCTTCCACAAAAAGCTGAAGGAAGGAACCCTGGAACTCACTCAGAAGAAGCCAGAAGTACAGAGAAACCCCTTACCTAACCACAAAGGGAAAGGGGTGGTAGTAGTAGTAATTCATTGGAACCTGGTAGAAGCAGGAGAAGCCAAAGGATCCTTCCACTCGAGCACAGTCGGGACCCTCCAGAAGAATCCCAAGTTCAGGTCACTATTCAACCAACTAGGATTCAGACCAGAAGCAAGAAGGGTGGCCATAAAGTCTCTCATGAGCATAGCATCGGATTCAGGAATGGAATGCTTTACAATAGAGTCATATGCTAGTCGAGCTTTCCTGGAGACAACCAATGCAATTACCTTCACCGATGAAGACATGGAGATTGAACACCCAAACCACGCCTACCAAGTTCTGGGAGATGCAATTCACACTCACCCAAATGTTCTATAGGATATGACGACACCGTGGCCTTTTCACACTTGGGGCTTGATCTCATAGGGCCTATAAACCCTCCATCCAATGGTTACATATGGATCTTGGCAGCCACCGAGTACTTTACAAAATGGGTAGAGGTCATCCCTTTGAAAAATGCCACTGGAGCCGCCGTAGCAAATTTTATTCGAAACCACATCATTACAAGGTTCGAGATCCCCAGAAGATTGATCAATGACAATGGGACCCCATTCATAAACAAAGACATGAAAGGGTTAACTGAAGCATATCACATCAAACATGGGAGGTCTACCCCATACTACCCATAAGGAAACAGCCAAGCTGAGGCTACCAATAGGGTAATGTTGAAGATCCTTAAGAAGATGAAGCATGAGTATGGAGCGAAATGGAGTGATCATCTAGCAGATGTACTTTGGGCATGTAGGAGCTCTGTAAAAATAGCCACATGATTTTCGCCATTTTCCCTAGTCTATGGAACAGAAGCTATCAGCCCCGTGAAATTAGTTATTCCTACACCAAGGGTAGTTCTTGAAGAAAACCAAGAAGAAAGTGAGAACACAAACAATGAAAGGAGGCTGGCAGATCTGGAAGGGGTAGAAGAAGAAAGAGAGCTAGCCAAGAAAAGAAGCCAGAGGTACCAGCAAAGAATGACTAGAGCATATGCACAAGCAGTACGCCCAAGGATGTTCACTGAAGGGTAATTGGTACTAAGGATAGCGGAGCACGTAAGGAGGAACCTACCAGGACCCTCCAAGTTCACCCCAAAATGGGAAGGACCCTACATCATCAATGCAGCCCATGAAAGTGGGTATTATTACCTTACCAAGGAAGATGGGACAGTCCTGACAGAACCCATAAACGGGAAATGGCTGAAACAATACTATACATAAGGACGAAGGGATCTCAGTGCGTTAGGATCCTTTTGCCAGCTTCACAACCCGCTAAGTGTTTTTGTTTTTCTCTTTTTATTTCTTTCAGCTTTTGTCATGAATTCTGGTCTAAATGATTTTGTTTAGGAACCTATGATAGATTGACACTCTGTGGTCAGTACTATACTAAATGATTTTCTCTATGTTCCTTAAAAAATGACCATATTTTAATGAAGTTCATTTTTCTTCAGTATTTGAGTTTTTTTTTTTAACACTGCAAAGTCCAATTTTGGACAGATTTAAGGAAGGATACCTGAGTCAAAAAAAAAAGAAAAAAAAAAAAAGAGAAAAAGGTATGTAATACCCTTTTACACATGGCCCAGGATTCACCTCGCAGATGATTTCAAATACCCCACAGACAGTTCCAAGCGCATAGATCTAGGATCACAGGCAAAAGTAAAATGCCCAAGATACCTAGCCTAGCACTTGGCAAAAAGGGGAACCTGTCAAAGTTCATGAACTGGGACCGTATCTCAAAAAAAAATATATACATACAAAAAAAAAAAAAAAAAGGGAAAAGATACTAGTATACCCAGTTCAGTACTTGCACAATAAACCATCGGGTACCTAGACCAGAACTTACAGTGAAGCCTATGGGAACCATGGTCCAGGACTCAGGAAAGAAAAGAGAAAAGTCATGTATCAAAAAAGAGGGCAATATATCAAAGAGAAAAGCAAATCCACATGCTAAGAAATTAGAAGCAGTTTTGAAACACAAACACAAAGCTAAAAAAAAAAAAAAAAAAAGAGCAGTGTTCAAAAAAAAAAAAAAAAAACAGAAACTTATACAACCCCAAATTATTTATATGAATCTAAAGAAAGCTGAGGAATGAGGCCGGCCAACAAGGAGCCATCTGGAGGAATGACAAGCACAGTTGAAGAAGAAAGAATCCTCTGCCGCTTGACCTTCAAATCTTGCAAAACCCTGTGAGCACGAGCCAAAGTTTCCTCAGCAGCAACTATCTCAACATCTATGCTCTTGGAGGTTTGCCTCTGAAATAGCATGCGAGCCAACAAGCGCAAGTGATCCAACAAAAAAGACAAATTGAACTTGGCCTCTAGAAGGTCTTGGACCACCCCTCTCCACTCCAAAAGCCTTTCTTCAGATAAAGAGTCCACAGAAGAATCCCTCAACGAAACCAGCATAGCACATAGCAACTCCATCAAAATATTACCTAGAAAAATGCCTCCCCTGAAACCACTGGTGAAATCTCCGTGACTCTTGAGCAAACTCTCTAACAGCGGCAGGCCTTCAACAGGCACAGAGAAACGCAGGAAGCTGCCATAAGAAGACCCAAAAGAGTAGAAGTGGCTGGCAGGAAGGTTGTTAAACTCCATGAGGTCAAAACGAGCTAGGAAGGAGGAAAGCCTTGAATTAAGATCTGAGGCAGCCACTCCCGAAGCGTCCCCCATCGCTGTGTCATCGCCAGCAGAGACTGGAAAACTTGCAGCCTTTTGCTTTGACTGAAGATCAGCAATTTGAACGGATCTCACAATTCCCTCAGGAATAGCAAGCTCAGAATCTTTAAAGCTTGTATCAACATTCGTAAAAGAAAAGAAAAAGGAAGAACAGATTTAGTCTTATAAAAAAAAAAAAAAAAAAAAGGAGAGGAGTGACAAAAAAAAAAAAAGGAAGAACGAACTAATACCAACTCCTTGAGGCAGAGACTTTTCCTCCTAATCCCCTGATTTCCTCGAAGATTCTGGGAAAGGACATAAAGCAAGTTGAAGAAAGGGTGAAGAACCGGTGGCAAAATGGCTAAAGGAAGGAAGAGATGCAGGGGGCTTTGCCATGGAAGATGGAAAAGAAAAGAGGGTAGGGAAAGAAAGAAAGAAAAAGGAAACACAGTGGAAACAATTTGCACTCACCTTCTGAATTCTGATTCCAAGGAGGAGGCAACACTGGGAGCAGACCTCACACTGGCTTGACCTAAAAGGAGAAAGGAAAGAAGAAACTCAAAAAAAAAAAAGGGGGGGGGGGGAAAGAAAAATAGAGATGAAACGCTATTTTAAAGGGAAAAACGGCTCACCTGCTTATTTGGATAAAGGTGTGTCTCCCAAAGTCTCTTTAACTGACAATGTTTGAGGAAACACAATTTTGATGGGACTAGGAGTACGCTCAAGCTGAGGACTTTGAGATGCATGGATCTTAGAAGTTTCGGGATCCTGAGAACCCTGGGCACCCTGCATCGGTTGCCCGGTCTCCTCAGCCAGACCACCACTAGGGGGCTCCTCTCCCATAATAGGAAATGCAACAGAAAGGGCTGTAACAGCTTCTTCTTCCAAAACTTTGCCGGTCATAGGAGGAGACATCTCCACCTAAAAAAAAAAGGGAAAGGGGAAGCAGTACTAAATGAAGACAACGGGGTGATGCAAACAACACAGTACCAGAACAAACGGGGAAACATGAACAAGGAAAATACATACCACGTCATTACCAGAAGATTGGCTTTTGTCATTCTTGAAATTAGACTTGCGTTTGGACTGCAAAGGAAACAATCACTCTTCAACAAAGAAGAAGTAACTGCAACAATATGAACAAGTGAAAAAGAGAGAAGAAGGAAAGAGGTCTTGCCCTTCTCTCTCTCTCTACAGATTCTCTAGAGGTCTTTTGCTTACTACGAGTATGCCCAGAGGGTCCTAAGGGGGGCTGGGATACAAAATCAGAGGATCCTAAAGAACCATGGACTGAAGCAGTCACAGGAACCTGGGAAAAAGAAGACTCTACCTTGGTCTTCTTCCGGGTCCTTGAAGCCAAAGGTTGCCCGACCTTTCTTCCTGGGATACCAAGTGTGTTTGAGACTTCCCAGTTTTTCTTCTTTTCGTCTCAGGACCAATCTTCACACCCTCTGTACTTTCCTCAACATCAACTGTTTTCGTCTTTTCTGGCCTGACATCCTTGCCTTTACCCGAAGCAGTAGCAGCACCTATTGCCTCCACTGCACCTTTCTTAATAGGTACTCCAAAGGAAGTGCCAATAATGAGACTGCAACCTAACCAAGTCGTAGGAAAATCTTGTGCATAAGTCACCCAACCTCCCCTGGAGGCATGCCATTCTGCGAACCCAGTCTTGCTGCTTATGGCAGCAGAAACAATCCCAGCAGTAGGAAGGGATAAACGCCTATTGGATGTCAGAGCAGAGGCAATACCAAGACTTAGGGTTTCCCGAACTAAACCAGAGCCAACATAGTCGACAAAAGACTTCTGTATTCATCTCCAATAACTAGTATAGCCGCTAGAAGCAAAAACTCCTCTCTGGAAGTTAGGTACTGCAAATTGGGGGCTCCTCCATGACAAATAAGAAAAGGCCTATAGCCTCAAGAAAGGATCCAAAGAAGGAAGGGACAGCACTATGTCCTTAAAAACTAGAGGAATGTCTTGGTCAAAACCAAACTGCCGGAGCACCCGGTGTGCTGAATAATGGGTATATCTTGGACCACTCAAAGAGGGCAGAGGAAGCCAAGAGAGGCTAATGCAAGCAAGATAAGCCAAACTGCCCTCATCACCACGACGTAGGTCAAAAGTATTACCTGCAGAAGATAAAAAGGAAGACAACACAGAATCACACGCAAAGCCAGGGCCAAACTCACAAGGAGATCTCCAATGTAAGTTTCCTGCTTGATCAAATAACTCAACAAGATTGAGGCCACCACCTTTTAAGCTAATCCAACGAAAAATAATGTGAAAAGCATCAGTCAAATTGCCACAAAGACCCTTCACTGTCAGGGGATCCTTGGAATTTATCCTTTACAAACTTCAAGTTCCTGCACTTGGCCAAAGTAGCTGCAGAACGGTCCCACATAAAAATCTGAAGGATAGCGCAGTGAAGAGACGAGGTAATCACATAACAAGAATCACTCTCGGCCTCATCTCCATGAAGCTGATCCAATTGAGAATAAACATGACCCAAAAACAGAAGGGCTAAAGGATATTGGGTACCTCGAACCAACTTGATCACTATCGGAAAAAAGGAAGACTCAACCCTATACCCAAGGAACTTGCTGAACAAGAACTTGCTAAGCCAAAATGCCAGAAAACCAGCCCACCTCACTTCCTTGTTCTTCTCACGAGAAAGGGTAATCACCCATCTCCCCATTCTAGCCGGCTTACCACCAGGAGAGGCAGCACGACCGCTAAAATGGCCAAACAGTTTATCTTCCACCACAAGATCCTCTTCAGAAAGGTTGATATGAAAGGGACTCTCATCACCAAACACCGAGAGAAGGAAGTTATTAACCACATCCTCCAGGGTAATCGTCAATTCACCAACAGAAAAGAAAAAAGTATGAAGGGAAGGGCACCAACGGCGTACCAGATGCCTGAGCCCCTTGGTGTCTTTGAAACCCTCAAGATTTCTGGAAATAGCCATTGCCTTTAGGATACCAGTGCGCTCCAGGCGACCCATAAACTCCACATCAGACAGCTCCTTGTCTACCCAGATGGGCCAGCCTTGGATTTTTCCTGGGACAAAATCAAAAAAGATAGGCACCGCCTCTTGAATTCCTTGTCTAATCTGAAGGTCAAAAATCTCTTTAGGGTCTAGAACCTAGGCAAAACTAGCAAAACCCGCTTGGTCAGAAAACATCCAGGCATGAGGAGACGAAAGAGCCTCGCCATGAGATACATGAGGAAAAAATGGACTGGGAGAGTACCAGGGGTCTCGTAAAGGGAAGGCCGGACGTTCAGTAACTTCGTGAGAATCACTCGGAGCGGAACCAGAAGAACCTTCGCCCTCAGAAGGACTTGGGGTGCGCTCTCTCCTTTTTCGGGAAGAAGAAGAAGCCATTGGAACAATGCAAATAATGAGAAGAAAAAATTGAAAGAACGAAAAAGGGGAAGACAGGAATAACAGAGAAGAAAAAAAGAAAGACCCAAGAATGAAAGACTTAGAGAAGCAAAGTGATAATGTGAAACGGCCATAATAAAGGATCAAAGAGCAGTTGGAGAAGACAGTGTATGGAAAGATGTGCCAGTTGCCAAAAAATTTAATTTTGAAGAAGAGATTAATTAGCGGTTATTAATGGAAGTTACGGGAAACAAGAAAAGTGGGTAAAGAAATTTTACCCCAAATACTCAACTGCCACGTCCTGTGCAAAGAGGAAACTGTAAAATGAGAGAACACGACACACATTAAAGGACTAAGGTGACCAAAAAGCAGTAGGAAAGGCCAGGATCCTGAGTAAGAAAAAAGGTAACCCAGGGGAAATTAAAAAAAAAAAAAAAAAAAGGGATCCTACGAAAATCTTAGAAAACCTGAATTACTCACGCGTGGGTTTCAGGCAACCCACGAGCTCGGGGGGCTAAATGTTGAGGTCTAAAAGGATCACAGTGAGAGAAGCCCAAAGAAGTGAGCCAAGTCCAAAAGAAAATAAGCCAAGTCCAAGGAAGCAGGTGCAAGGGGACCACGAAAGAAAAAGAAATGTCAGGCCCAGGAGGCTTGAAGCCCAAAAGAAGAAACATCAAGAAGGAAAAGAAACCCACGACAAGAGATTAAACAAAATAGCCAGGATCCTCAGCAACCACCAAGAGGCACGGATCCTTCCAGGCACATAAGCACAGTCAAAGGAAGATTAAGACAGCTCAAAAAAAAAGGACAAGAAAAGAAAATAAGAAATAGAGTAGAAGCCACAAGCGCCAAAAGACCCAGCAAAAAAAGAAGAAATAACCAGCGACCTCTCATGGCACAAGTGGGAAGCGTCTCGGGGAACCAGAATGGAGAAATACGAAAAGGGGAATGGCAACAGGCGACTTTCAAGTCGGCAGAATGGGATTCCGCTCAGATGGGAAAAAGGGCAAAAAGGGAGAACTGCCAAACGATGAGATCGAGAAGGGTATCCTCAGCACATCCCGAAGTAGGTAACCAGCCATGGTCTTTCAAAGGAATCAAAGCTGAAAGAGGGAAAGAATGAAAAAAAAAAAAGGAAATAGAACCTGCCGAGTGATGGGCACGGAACAGGCTCTGTTAACCATAAGACGAAACAGGGGAACCAATGGTTCTCCTGAGATGCCAGAATTTCACTATAAAAGGAGGGGTAGGTTACGAAGAAAAGGCAGGGATTTTTAGAGAGAAAGAACTATTAGTAAAGTTTTGTAAAAGAAGGGAAAACTGAGGGAAAGTTAATAATATTGCTTCCTGGTATCTTGTAAAAAGCCACTATTGCACATACTCGGATTTAAAGAGAATCAAACTTTGCAAGTTTTTAAGGCTAAAATAGCCATTCAAGATTATAATTTTTGAGCTTGATTGAACCTTGTATCACGTCTTAGTAGCATTCTGTAACAAAGAACATATTAATGAATTATGTCCCACTGATTCAAAGATCCTTATAACATTATTTTGTGCTCCTTTGTTGATCATGTTCTCTGCATTTACCTTGTTGTTTTTTATATGTCTTTCAATATGAATATCCTTACTTGTCATTTTACGTGTATTGTAGGAAGCATCCTCTGTGCATCACTTTATTCTTAAACAGCCTGTTAGCTGTAGTGAATCAAGGCCCGGTCCACCAAACCACTTATTAGGCTCGGGATCCTTGGGCCTGAGTGTCACAAAAAAAGGCACTCTCACAAATGTTAAACAGAACTTCGGCCATGTTTGATTCCTCGGATCACATGCTTTGGGTAAATTAATATTTTTTATGTGGTTAAGTGTTTGTTGAAGGCCAAAATCCAGTGAGGGACGTGCAGTACAACTAAATTAGGATTGAGACAGCTCAAAAGGGGTACCACGAAATACAAGAAATGAAGAATAGATATGTCCTTCTTAAGCACTCAATGGTGCAGCAAAGAACCAGAAAGCTTGGAGAATGACAATTCATGAACAAAAGGTTGGTACCTCGGGAAACCCAAAATGAAGAACTATAAGGGGAAGTAGCTGGAAAAACCTTCAACCCAGCAGGAATGGATTCCACTCACTTGGAAAAAATGACAGCAAGAAGGACAGCCAAAAAGCTGAGTCTAAAAGGTAAAAAAGCCTTGAAAGAAGAGAGGGTGAAGGTTAGCTCTCCAAGGAGGACACCCCGAAATGGAAAGTCAGCAAATGGCTTTTAGGAAAACAGGACTAAAAGAGGAAAACTATGAGAAACAGAGAAAGAATCAGCTGTCAGAATGGCTGGCATAATAGGGGCTCTGGTACCCAGGGAGCCAAAGGGGGGGGATTAGTGGTACCCTGAACCCTAAAATGACACTATAAAAGGGGAAGGCAGCCAACATTGAAAGGGGATTCAGTAATAGAAAAATCACAACAAAATCATTGAGAAAATTCTGTCAAAAACTCAAAGAAAGTAGAAATATCGCCTGGTATCCCAATATAGCCACTGTAGAACATACTCGGATTCAAAGAGATTCAAACTTTGCAAGTCTTGGAGGCTTAGATAGCCATCTAAGTATGTAATTTTTTAGCTTATTTGGACCTTGAAACACATCTTAGTGAGCACATTGTAATCCACAATTAAGAAAAATAATGAAATATTTCATACCGATTTGAGGATCCTTAACAGTTATTTCGTGTGTTTCTTTATTACATTGTTTTCCTTTGCTGCTTTCTTGCTATTCAATACATATATTCTTGCTTGCTAGTTTTCCTTTTACTCAGCCAAAAGCTGAGTCTTTTACCGGGATCCTCACTTCAACTTGGGCCTTGGACACACTTAGCCTCCAAAGAAACATATACCAAAACATGCACATATCAGATATCACTCTCTCCCACAAAAATCCTTCTCACCTAACTATCTTGAAAGGCAATGCCCAAGCAAAGCCACTTGGACTTGAGTTCCAAATCCCACAAATCTTGTGCAAAAGCACTAAGTCTGCGAGAATTGGGGCCAGGATCCTCCTTGCTGAATCATTCTCATTAAATCCATTTACATATATGTATATGTATTAAAATGTATATCCTAATCTAAGAAACTAACAATTATTTGAAGATATGTGTATTGTATAGTGTATTCTTATGTAGGACCTATAGAGGTAAGAGAAATGACAAAACTCCATTGCATAATAAGCATGGAGAAAGATCGTATAGTTCAGAGAATCAGTATTCTGGGTTCTTATAGGCTCAGTACGCCCGGGGTACCAAGTGAAGGAACTCTTTTTAAATGTTTACACAATAAAAGATAAGTCTTAAATATTCTATTTCTCACTGTGAATATTATGAATACTTATTTTACTTATTTTGTAAGAGTAAATGGTCATTTTATGACAATAAAACACTTATAATGGTATTTTTATTACTTAGGAGGAATCGCATTTTCGTCTTGAGGAGCTTTATGTGACTTGCGCATAACTTGGTTTGTAATCAGCCCCATTTAGCTACAGTGAACCAAGCCCAGTCCACCAAAACAATAAGTAAAAGTCCCAGGATCCTTGTTAAAGGGCCTAGGATCCTTGTTTCTACTTGGACTTGGGTACTGTCCAAAAAGGACCCTCACAGTGTTAAACAGAACCTTGTCCATTTTCAATTCCTCAGATCACAAGCATTAGGTAAATTAACACTTCTTATTTGGTTTAAGTGTCAAACAAAACCTAAGCTATGTTCGATTCCTCAAATCACATGCCTTGGGTAATCTAGCACTTCTTAATTTGCTAGATGCTAACCAAACCTTGGCTATGTTTGATTTTTTACTCTAAGTATTTGATGTGCCCTTAGCCTTTGGAGGCTCTATAGGCCCAAAGGCAAACTTAAAATAACACTTGTTGGAATAGGCTAAACATCTAAAAGCGATTGCATTATGAAAAAAAGGAAAGAACATAATTGTGCAAACAAGTAGGCTAAAATTGAACTCTCTTTAATTGATATTAGAATATTACAAAGTACAAATTAAAAAAAAAAAAAAAAAAAAAAAAAAAAAAAAAAGTCTTTTACTTACTCTTGTTTCAAGGGATAACAAAGAAAAGAGGGGGAAATGAAAGGAGAAGAACCTCCTCTCTAGGAAGTGTTCTTCGGGTTGATATCTCCTTGTCCCTTTTTGCCTCCTTCAGTAGGCTGGGGAGCCAAAATGGCTAGCTTAGAAGTAGCTTGGAAGGTTGTAACAGCTGGCAAAGGAACTACAGCAGCCGACTTCTTAGAAGGCTGGGGAGTTGGGGTAGCAGCACCTCTTACCCCAGCAGTGGTTGGAGCAACTTCCCTCATAGTTGGGGGGTAAATGACCTTCTTAGGCTTCCTCAACTCAGAATCATCATCCACTCCAACTGAATCTAAGGCCTCCTTCCAAACCTAGAGGCAATAGCCATAGCAAACTTCAGTGACTTAAGCCCTCAAAATCTCTTCTGTCTCTTTCACACCTACATCATACCTAGCCTGCTCGGCCTTTGTAGCTTCCTCTGCCTTGCCATCTAGTTCCTTTTACTGGGCCTCAATTTTCTTGCCGATAATGGTCAATTGCTCCTCAGCCTTTCGGAGATGCTGGTGCTGCTCCTTGGCTTGCTTCTCGGCCCCCACTAGAGTAGCCTCAACACTTTTTCTTTCCCACTTAGCTTCAGTAAGCTTAAGAGTAAGGTCTTTGCTTTTCTTTTCAGCAATTGCCAGGGTCTTCACCACCAACACCCTGCATGCCTCTTTATCCTTCAGCTTAAAGTGAGCATGATCAACCCACTCCTTAGCAACATGAGCTACTTGGACCGCCTAGGCGAACAAAACAAATAAGGAGTAAAGTTAATTAAAAAAGAAGGGAGGTGTTACGAAAATTATACACCTACCATGGCAATATCCCTCTTTAGGGTTAGGAAGACCTCATACTTCTTCAAACTCCTTAAATCTGCCATGTCTTAAGAAAGTAGTAAAGCTTGCTCCAGCGAGTTGGCCATATAGCCAGCTTTACCTTATTCAAAATCCCTAATGGAGGAGTCAACAGGCAATGGGGCTCCATCCAGCTCCAGGGTTGGGTTCCATATTGGCACCTTGGTGCGGCAGTCTAGTGTGACCCCAATATGGGAACCCTCTGTAGAGCTCCTTCTTTGCTGCCCTTTGGCAACCTTAACCTCTTTTGGAGGCTCCTGATCCTTAGAAGGTTGAACCTCCCTCTTCAAACGTCTCCTTCCCAGCCTTCTTATCCCTTTTCCTTTTCTTTTCTAAAGGCTCGGTAGGGGAATCCCATGATTGAGCAGGAGTCGGGGGATGAGGATTGAACGCCCACGCGTGAGACTCCAACAGAGCCAGTAAGTTAGGGGTCCTCTTGTTCAACACCATTGCTTCCAGAATATTGGTGGATTCCTAATTACTACTTATGCGAACAATAGATTGGTGCCTTAAACTGGTACCCGAGGATTCAACAAACTCGATTTGATCTAACAAACTGAAATCCTCCTCTAAGTCTACAATTGTAGGCTCTGGAGCAAGTTCTTCTTGCTCTTTTTAGATGGAATAACTTCCTCCTCAACTTGTAGAATCTTGGCTATCTGTTGATCAATTAGAGCAATGTTATGAGTTCCTTCCAGGGGGGGACCAGTGAGAAACCCAAGAACAACAACGTCAATTTAAAGCAATCGAGGATCCTTGGCCTTGATTATGTGCTCAGGAGCCTGGAAACTAGAAGAAATAAGGGTGTACTTGAGGATAACGTGGGCGGCACGCAATTTTTTTGTCCTTATGGGGGAAGATATCATATTGTAGTATCCTATTGAGGTCCTCGTGATTCACCAAGTTAAAATTGGGAGCAATAAAATGTTTATCTACAACCAAAAAAAAAAAAAAAAAAAAAAGTAAAAGATCTCAAGCCAACTAGTGATAAAAGAGATGCATGTTCTTACAA
>NC_044905.1:42858750-42872242 GCF_001633185.2 Quercus lobata | reverse complement strand
AAAAAAAAAAAAAAAAAAAAAAAAAAAAAAAAAAAAAAAAAACTTAGCAGATAGTGAAGCTGGTAAAAGGACCCTGAGGTACCGGGATCCCCTCGTCCTTATGCATAGTATTGCTTCAGCCATTTCCTGTTTATGGGTTCTGTCAGGACTGTCCCATCTTCTTTGGTGAGATAATAATACCCACTCTCATGAGCTGTATTGATGATGTAGGGCCCTTCCCATTTTGGGGTGAACTTGGAAGGCGCTGGCAGGTTCCTCCTCACGTGCTCCGCCATCCTTAGTAGTAATTGCCCTTCAGTGAACACTCTTGGGCGTACTGCTTGTGCATATGCTCTGGTCATTCTTTGCTGGTACCTCTGGCTCCTTTTCTTGGCCAGCTCTCTTTCTTCTTCTACCCCTTCCAGATCTGCTAGCCTCCTTTCATTGTTTATGTCCTCACTTTCTCCTTGATTTTCCTCTAGAACTACCCTTAGTGTAGGAATGACTAACTCCACGGGGCTGATGACTTCTGTTCCATAGACCAGGGAGAATGGGGAGAATCTTGTGGCTGTCTTTACAGAGCTTCTACATGCCCAAAGCACATCTGCCAGATGGTCACTCCATTTCCCTCCATACTCATGCTTCATTTTCTTAAGGATCTTCAACATTACCCTATTAGTAGCTTCAGCTTGGCCGTTTCCTTGTGGGTAGTATGGGGTAGATCTTTCATGCTTGATGTGGTATGCTTCAGTTAACCCCTTCATATCTTTGTTTATGAATGGGGTTTCGTTGTCACTGATCAATTTTCTGGGGATCCCGAACCTTGTAATGATGTGGTTTCAAATGAAATTTGCTACAGCTGTTCTAGTAGCTTTTTTCAAAGGGATGACCTCTACCCATTTTGTAAAATACTCTGTGGCTGCCAGGATCCATATATAACTGTTGGATGGAGGGTTTATAGGCCCTATGAGATCAAGCCCCCAAGTATGAAAAGGCCATGGCGTCGTCATATCCTGTAGGACATTTGGGTGAGTGTGAATTGCATCCCCTAGGACTTGGCAAGCATGACATGTTTTGACTAGCTTCTCAGAGTCTATTTTCATCGTTGGCCAGTAATATCCCAACAACAGTAACTGCTTGTACAACCTTCTCTTCCCCGGGTGACTTCCACAATCTCCAAAATGTACTTCTCTGACTACTTCTCTAGCTTCCTTTGGTCCCAGGCACCTGAGGGGATCTCCATGGTATCCCTTTTTGAATAAGATGTCGTTCTGCAGGAAATACTTGCCTGCTAACTTTTTGAGCTTGTGGGCCAGTTTCATGTCGGTTGGCAAGATCCCCTGAGCCAGGTATCCTATGAAAGGAACCCGCCAATCTTCTGCAATAAACACCATGTAGCTTTCTTCTTTATCAATTGCCAAACGACACTCCTGGCATTTTTCCTGTATAATTGCTGCTTCCTTGTCCATATCTGGCCAGTAATACCCCATGCGTTGCATCCTTCTATATAGGCTGACCTTTTCTGCAACCCCACATGCTTGGGCGTGTAATTCTTCTAATTTCGACTTTCCTTCCTTCTCGATGATACATCTAGACAGTATTCCTCCTGGCAGCCTTCTATACAATTCTCCTTCTATCTGAGTGTAATCCATTAGTTCTTTGATGTTCCCCCTAGGCCCTACCTCTTTCGTCTTTTCTTTGATTTCATCCCTCCAGTCCCACTGTTTGGACTCTCCGGGGTACATCCCTTGGAGGATCCTTACAATAGAATGTTCTTGCCTTCCTATTTTTATCAGCGTATCTCTCCCATTAAATGGTATTTGGGATCCCAGGGTGGCGAGCGCATCAGCAAACCTGTTTTCACTTCTTTGAGTGTACTCTATGCTGAAGGTCTGAAATTCCATCTCCAGCCTTTGTGCCCAAGTCCTGTAGGCTGCTAAGTTTTGTTCCCGTAATGCGAAGTCACCTTTCACTTGGGAGACTACAAGATTGGAATCTCCCAACACTCTCATATGTTTTACTCCTATGCTGAGTGCTATAGTCAACCCAGTTAAGTATGCCTCATATTCAGCTGCATTATTAGAGCATGAGAAACCAAGCTTGAAAGACAAGGGCATGATATCCCCATTTTCATAACTTAGCACAATCCCTACCCCATTTGAAGTTGCTGTAGCCGACTCGTCAAACCTCATGGTCCATTTCTTCCCTGGGATCTCTATTACTGCTACCTCACCTGGGATTTCTTCGCTCAGCTGGCCTTCCTCCTTTCCTGGGAATTGAGCTAGCAAATCTGCTATGGCCTGGCTCTTGACAGCCTTGGAAGTTCTTATGCCTATATCATATTGAGAGAGCAACACTAGCCATTGTGCTATTCTTCCCGTAAGAAGAGGCTGGTGCAGGAGTGCTTTTATGGGGTGGGACTTGGTTACCAAGAGGATTTGGTGAGCTGAGAAGTACCTCTTTAGCCTTTGGGACGCATAAATGATCACTAGGCAGGCTTTCTCTATTCTAAGGTACCTGGTCTCGGTATCCTTGAATGTTCTGCTTACATAATATACAGGCTGCTCATTCCCTTGATCGTCTTCTTATGCCAGCAAAGCTCCTATTGCCTGGGAGTTCGATGCTAAGTATAGTAGCAGAGGTCGCCCACGTACTGGTGCCTGGAGGGTGGGCAAATGATTCATGATGCCCTGAATTCTTTGAAAAGCTTCCTGCTGCTCTGTCCCCCAGGTAAAAATTCATTCCCCTTTTTCAACAGTTTGGATAGGCCTGCTGTAGCTGAGACTAAACCAGGCATAAATCTCCTAATATAGGAGACCCTTCCTAGGAAACTTTTGAGTTCCCTAACAGTAGTTGGTCTTCTCATTGTGGCGATAGCTGTGGCTTTGGCTGGATCCACAATTATGCCTTTGTGATGTACTAGGAACCCAAGGAACTTTCCAACAGACACTCCAAAGGTGCATTTCATGGGGTTCATACGTAACTTGTACTTCCTGCATCTTTCAAAGACTTGCTTAAGTACTTGGAAATGTCCTGTTCTGGTTTTTGACTTGACCACAATGTCATCTACATAATCTTCCATCTCCTCATACATCATGTCATGGAAAATGGCTGTCATGGTCCGCTGATACGTAGCCCCCGCATTTTTGAGGCCAAAGGGCATTACAGTGTAGTAAAAGTTCCCAATCGGAGTTCTGAATGCCGTCTTCTCTGCATCTTTGGCTGCCATGCGGATTTGGTTGTACCCACTATACCCATCCATAAATGAGAACATTGAGCTTCTTGTAGCTGAATCTACAAGGAGGTTGATATTGGGCAAGAGGAATTCATCTTTAGGACATGCCTTGTTCAAGTTGCGAAAGTCTACACAGCAACAGATCTGACCGTTTTTCTTCTTCACAAGTACAATGTTGGAAAGCCATTTTCAGTGTTGGATGGGTTTGATAAAACCAACTGTTAGCAATTTTTTGACCTCTTGAACTATTTGAGCTTCTACCTCAGTGTGTAAGACCCTAGTCGGTTGGACTACTGGCCTCATCCCTGGGTCCACATTAAGAGAATGGACTACCAACCCTGGGTCTAGACCAGGCATCTCATCATAGGTCCATGCAAACACATCTCTGTATTTTTGAAGCAAGGTTACCAGTTGTTCTCTTTCTTGCACCACCAATTGACTGCTAATGAAGATAGGCTTTCGGGATCCCAGTTCTGTCCCCAAATTCTTCCTCAGGCTGAATCTGGGCCTCCTTAACTGGTTCTTCTGGAATTTCTTCTTGGGCTATCATGCAGCTTGGTGGTCCGGGACCTTCCTGCACAATGCATTCGGGTCCCGCGCACCTTCACAAACGATAGATTAGCCTTCCCCCAGGTTCCCGCACCACCACACATTCTTGGGATCCTGAAGAGCTGGGCTCCCTTTTTTGTCTTTTTCTTTCCAGAAGGTTCCTCAGGTCACGGGTGCCCCTCCCTCCTTCTTCTTCTTCTAGGATAGGTGTCCCTGGGGTCCCCGGGGCGGGGTTCTCAACATCTGGCTCCAATTCATCATAAAACATTGTTTCTGCAAAGTTCACTTCTCCCTGGCTAAAAGGATTATGGTTGGTGGGGATCCTTATGGGCCTCCCATTCAGTCTCCCTTTAATGCATTGATGGAACATGGATGGAATAAGGCGATGTTTATGAAGCCACGGGCATCCCAGCAACACATGATAAGAAATTTCTGCATTAATCACATGAAACCTTGTCAGGGCTACTATTGGCCCTACCCTTAAGGCTAGCTACACGTATCCTTTTGTTGATTCCACCGATCCTCCAAATCTTGTTATTTCCATGGGAGCCCCCAGGATCCTTCTGTCAACTAAGCCAACAGCTTCCAGGGTACTCAAAGCTATGAGATTGAGTGATGCCCCCGTATCCACCAGCGCTCTTCTGACTTGAATGCCGTTTATGGTGGCCATTAGATAAAGGGGTCTACGGTGGTCCGGGTGCTCAATTTCCATGTCTTCATCAGTGAAGGTTATTGCATTGGTTGTCTCCAGGGAAGCTCGACTAGCATGTGACTCTGCTGTAAAGCATTCCATCCCTGAATCTGCTGCTATGCTCATGAGAGACTCTGTGGCCACTCTTCTTGCTTCTGGTATGAATCCTAATTGATTGAATAGTGACCTGAACTTAGGATTCTTCTAGAGGGTCCTGACTGTGCTCGGGTGGAAGGATCCTTCAGATTCTCCTACTTCTGCCGGGTTCCCATGTATTAATATTGCTACCACCCCTTTTCCTTTGTGGTTAGACAAGGGGTTCCTCTGCACTTCTGGCTCCTTCTAAGTGAGCTCCAGGGTTCCTTCTCTCAACTTTTTGTGGAAGAGTCTACGAAGGGTCCAGCAATTCTTGGTGGAGTGCTTGACATAATTATGGATTTTACAAAATAAAGGATTCTTCCTTTCTTCTTCAGTTAGTGGCCTGGACACAGTGAATGGCCTAACAACCCCATCTCCAATCCATTTGTCTAGGACATGGCTTAACTCCTCAGCTGTACATGAGATCACTGGTGGTTCCTCGAACACCTTCCCATCTGGTCTCTTCCTTTTCTCTCCTACTGATACTGTCATAGCTTGGGACGCGGGCAGCCTTTTTGTCCTCATGGTTTGTGCCATCCTTCTGGTTTTCTGTAGCAGGTCAGCAAACTACGTGATACATATATTTTCAAGGTTGAGCCTGTAATCAAAAAGCATGTTGGCTATACAGGTCTCCACGAGTTCCTTTTCTTCATGGTCTCCATAGCAGTCTAGGGACACATCTTCAAATCTTTTAATGAATTGAATAGGATCTTCTCTAGGTCTCTGCCTCACCATTTGCAGATTCTGGAAAGTGATCTTGTCTTCACCAGGGTAATATTTGGCACAGAATTTTTCCATCATCTCATCCCAGGTTTTGATGGACCCGGGTCTCAGCGTGGTGTACCAAGTGTATGCCCTATCCACTAAGGACTTGGTGAATTCCCTTAGACATAATTCTCTGTCTCCTGCATAGGGGCCCATAGTGTGGACAAACCTACTCACATGTTCCACGGCACTTCCATTTCTTCCATCGAAAGGATGGAACTTTGGGGGTTCGTACCCCTTAGGGTATGGTTTGCCAAGAAGTTCTAGAGGGAACGGGGGATCCCGAGAGAATTGCTTGGGGATCCCTGAGAGTTTTTCCCTTTCTTGCTCCAGGAGGGCATTGACATCTGCCAGTGTTAAGTACTGAGGGTTGGCTCTTCCTCCCACTGCTGACCCTCCTTTTGGCTGCGTCCCATCTTGGTGGCCAGTAGGGGGAACATTGTCTCTGATTTCCTGTGTCCTGCCCTCTTTAAGAAGACGAACTTCTTGCTCCAGATCCTTCAACATTGCTGTCATCCTGGCCATGAGGTCTGGTTCCTGCCTTGCGTGTCTTTGTTCTGACACAACCTCCTATTCTATCAGGGGTATCCCGCCTCCTTGCCTGGAAGCTACCTCGTTTTCTCCTACGGGCTCGGAGGCCGTAGGTGGCACATTAGTTCCTTTGCTGTTTCTTTGTCTTGGAGGCAATCTCTGTGAAGGGATTGCTTCTTCCTTCTTCTTTGCCCAGTCCCCAGTGGAGTCGCCAAAATGTGAGAGTGACTTTTTCGTGACACTCAGGCCCAAGGATCCCGGGCCTAAATGAAAAGGAGGATTTGGTGAACCGGGCCTTGACTCACTGCAGCTAACGAGCTGTTTAAGAATCAAGTGGGATGCAGAGGATTCTCCTGACAATATAAAAAAAATGACAAGCAAGGATATCGAAAAGTGCCAAAGATCAACAAGGTAAATTCAGATGGAAAGAAACAGGATTAGCAAAGTGATAAGAAATTAATGCTGAGGGAATCCTGGGAAATATGAAGCATGTTTCATTAATACATTATCTGTTGGATTACAGAAAGCTCACTAGGACGTGATACAAGGTTCAATTAAACTCAAAAATTCCAGTCTTGAATGGCTATTTCAGCCTTCAAAACTTGCAAAGTTTGATTCTTGTTGAATCCGAGTATGTGCAATAGTGGCTTTTACAGGATAGCGGGAAGTAATATTTGTTTTTCCCTTAGTATTTTCTCTTCTCCACAGATTTTTCTGATAGTTTTTCTAGAGAATTTCTTCTTTCTTGTGTTTCTCCCTTTCTTCGCTGCTTTTCTTCACAACCCATCCCCTCCTTTTATAATGGAGTTTTTTGGTCTTCCCGGGGAACCGTTGGTTTCCCTGTTTTGCCCTTTTGCAAACAGAGCATGTCCTGTTCCCATCATCTCGGTAAGTCCCGTTTCCTTTTTTTCTCATTCTTTCATTCTTTCAGCTCTGATTCTTTTGAAAGTTCCTGGTTGGCCATCTTCTTTGGGATGTGCTGAGGTATGCCCTTCTCGGCCCCCATTTCTGGTGTCTTCCTCTTTTTCCCTTTTCTTTCCCTTCTGGGTGGAATCTTATTCTGCCATTTTTGAAAGTCATTTGTTATCATTCTTCTTCCCTATTTTGGTTCCTCGAGGCTCCTTTTTTTTTTTTTTTTTTTTTTTTTTTTTTTTTTTTTTTTTTTTTTTTTTTTTTTTTTTTTTTTTTTTTTTCTGTCTGTGCCATGAGAGGTCGCTCGCGTTCTTCTTGCTTTTGTTTCTTGTTTTCTTCTTCTGTCTTTTTCTATCGAGCTGTCCTAGTCTTCCTTTGTCTTTGTGCTTGAAGGGATCTGCACCTCTTGATGGTTCCTGAGGGTCCTTGCTTCTTATCCCTTGCCGTGGTTCTTTTTTTGGATACTTCTTTGTCTGGGCTTCAGGATCCTCTGGGCCTTTCTTTTATTCCCTCATGGGTCTCCTGTATCTACTACTTTGGGCTTAGCTTAAGTTTTCCTTTTAGGCTTGACTTATTCTTTTTGGGCTTATTTCACTATGATCATTTTCAGACCTCAACAGCTCTCAAAAACATCTCTCAACAAGAAAATGCAAAAGAATTCAAAGATCCAATACTCACACACACACACACACACTAAACAAGTCTAACCAATTTTATATTTTAAAAACAAGTTAAGACAGTTTAGTGAGTATACATTAACACATGTATTCCTTATGATGGTCAAATCACATTGTACTTGCACATGTATCAAAAGTAGCAAAGAATTTATGTCTTGTGTGTGAAAACATAGCAAGAATGCATAAGTGTCTCATATTATGACGATTTGAGATATGAGAAAATTAAATACACTCACATAAAATCATAACTGTTTGATGGGAACTATCACCTTCGAGGTACATCGTATAACTCCCACATCTCTTAAAAACACGCTTGCAACCATATTTAAAAGCATTTGATTCTTTTTGCTTTTGATTTTCTTTGCATATTTTTTCTTTTTGAGCATATCATGCATAGACATATATGAGAGAGAAGAAATACCCAATTATGTAAGCTTAAATATCACAAGTTTGATATGTCGAAGCACACAGATGTTATTCATGGTTGACAGACTTTAGTGGTGAGATGGTTATTTATACCTTTCTCTTAGGATTTTTTGGTCCTTCCCATCAAAAAGAGTGATATGAGTGTTAAGTATAAGAGATTACTTAATCGTACTCATCGCAAACACAAGCCACAAAACTCACTTGCTTAGTTGTGCATTGAGATGCTTATTTAAGCTACAAATGATACAAAGTTTAGAAAACTTTGTTTTAATGGTCATCCAAGGTACACAAGTACCAATGTACACAACCCACACTATTTTTGTATTTTTCTAATTTTCCAAAAAAAAATTTAAAATTTTTATGAAAAAAAAAAAAAGCAAAACTGAAAACAAACAAACAAAAACATGTTGAACAAAGAAAAGCATAAAACTAGATGCAAATGCATGAGGAAGAAGGAGAAGGAGGAGAGATCACTACATGGAGATTACCTAAAATGTTTTGGCGTAGGAATTTAAATCGCTTGATATCAAGAGGCTTAATGAATAAATCCGCCTTCTGATCATCAGTATGGATGAACCCAACAGTGAGTGTGCCATCTTTGACAAGCTTTCGAATGAAGTGATGTCGGATCTTTATATGTTTTGTTCGAGAATGTTGCACAGGAATTTTAGAGATGTTAATGGCACTAGTATTGTCACAGTAAATGGTAAGATGTTCTTGACGAATACCATAATCAAGGAGTTATCGATAGAAGTTGGGTGCAACAGCTATCGGCAACGATGTATTCAACCTCAGCAGTGGATAATGAGATGGAATTCTATTTCTTACTCATTCAGGAAACAAGATTATTACCCACATGAAAACAACCCCTTGATGTGCTTTTTCTATCATCGGCATTCCCAGCCCAATTTGCATCAGAATACCCAACTAAGACATCATTTGTGTCCTTGTTGTACCACACTCCGAAATGGGTAGTGGTTTTGACATATTTTATGATTCTTTTTAAAGCAATCATATGAGACTCTTTCGGGTTTGCTTGATATCTAGCAAACACTCCCACACTGTAACTAATGTCAGGTCGACTAGTTGTAAGGTAAAGGAGACTACCTATCATGCTTCTATATCAAGATGAATCAAGACTTTTGCCTAATAAATCAACAGTGGGTTTAACATTTGGGCTCATAGGAGTTCACATAGGACTAGCAGATTCTAAATCAAACTTTTTCACAAGATTCTTAGCATATTTTGATTGAGATATGAATATACCTAACTCTTGCTGATGAATCTGCAATCCAAGGAAGTGACTTAACTCTCCAATCATGCTCATCTCAAACTCAGCCTACATAAGCTTCGAAAAGTCATGAGCAAGTTCATCCTTTGTAGACCCGGAGATAATATCATTAACATAGACTTGAGCTACTATCAACTCACCATTATCCTTTTTGATGAAAAGAGTTTGATCAACTTGTCCTCTTGTGAAACTAGGTATTGTGTAAGCCAGTCATACCAAGCTCTAGGTGCTTGTTTTAGTCCATAGAGAGTCTTTTTGAGGTACAACACATGATCTGGAAAGTATGGATCAATGAATCCTTTAGGTTAAGCAACATAGACATCTTCTTTTAGAAACCCATTCAAGAATGCAGTTTTCACATCCATTTGGTAAAGCTTAAACTTTAAGTGACAAGCCAGGGCTAAGAGAACCCTAATGGATTCCATGTGAGCTATAGGAGCAAATGTTTCATCAAAATCTACTCCTTCCACTTAAGAGTATCCTTGGGCCATCAGACGAGCCTTATTACGGATCACATTTCCCCCCTCATTAGTTTTATTGTGGAATATCCACTTTGTGCCAATGATGTGCTCTCCTTCCGGTCTAGGTACTAGGGTCTAGACATCATTCCTTTGAAACTGAAGTGGTTCATCATACATGGCCTCAACCCAGCTTTCATCTTGGAGAGCATCCTCAACCTTGGTGGGTTCAACTTGCGACAAATAGCAAGAATAAGACACAAAGTTAGTAACATTTATCAACTGTACGCTTTCTTAGTGTAAGTTCATTCATATTTGCCACAATAACTTCAGAAGGGTGATTCAGCTTGATCCTTAAGGAAGGTTCTTTCTCTTCATGAGATTTAGAATCAGGTGAGGTAGGAATTTTTGCTGAGACTTCTACAACACTTGGAGTACTTGGAGAAACGGGCTCTTAATCAACTATTTCTTGAACAACCTTAGGCTCTGAAGGAAGAATTTCCTTAGGTATTTCCTCACCGATTTTCTCAAAACCAAAATCTGAAGCTTCATCAATAATAACATTAACTATTTCCATCACCTTCTTGGTTCTTTTGTTGTATACTAGATAAGCTTTGCTAGTGGAGGAATATCCCAAAAAGATTACTTCATCGCTTCGGGAGTCAAATTTTCCCACATTCTCTCTATCTCTAAGGATGAAGCAAGTACTTCAAATTCTAAAATATTTCACATTTGGCTTTCTTCCCTTCCACAATTCATAGGGAGTCTTCTTTGTGCCGGGTCCGAAATACACCTTGTTAACCATATGACATGCGGTATTGACTGCTTCTCCCCATAAATTTCTAACCACATCTTTGTTGTGCAACATGGCTCTAGCCATCTCCTGAATGACTTTGTTCTTTCTTTCTATTACACCATTTTGCTAAGGAGTAATAGGAGTAGAGAATTCTTAAGATATACTCGATCTAGTGCAAAAGGATTCCATGTATGAGTTCTCAAATTCTTTACCATGATCACTGTGAATTTGATCAATCTTGAAGTTCTTCTCATTTTGCAATCTTGTACACAAGGCTTCAATGTGCTTAGGAGCATCTGACTTGGATCTTAGAAGAATGACCCAAGTATACCTGGTGAAATCATGTACCACAACCATGATGTATCTCTTTCCTCCAAGAGACTTGGTTCTAGTTGGACCTATGAGATCCAAATGTAGTAGCTCCAAAGGTCTAGATTTAGTTGATGTCTAAGTGCCTGGATGTTTTGCTTTTTTCTGTTTCCCAAGCTGACACGGTCCACACACAACATTGCTAACCTTACTGAGCTTTGGTATTCCTAACACTGATTCATGCTTAGATACAACTGACAGATGTTTGTAGCTAGCATGTCCCATCCTTTGGTGCCATAAGTCTTCATTTGGCAACCGAATACTATTGCACACAATATCAGCATTAGGTACCAATCCATAGCAATTATTCTTCACTTATGAGTTTCTTCCCAAACTCATTTAACATAAGGCATTTCCCTTTTGTGAACAACACCATGAAGTCTTGATCACATAACTGACTTATGCTCAACAAGTTCACTCTTAGACCTTTTACATACAACACATTTGCAATGTCTGGCAGTTCAGGTAGAGAGATAGTTCCCTTCCCTTTTATTTGAGATTTGCTCCTATCACCGAAAGTGGCATTTCCACCTTTCTTAGACTTGAAAACCTTGAAGAAAGAATGGTCTCCAGTCATGTGTCATAAACACCCACTGTCAAGGTACCATAAACATGTGTCCATTACCTTAAATGCAGACTTCATCATAAAGCACACTTCATGTTTGCCTGACAAATCGGTACGAATAGTTTTCTCTTTCATCTACCATTTATGTACAAAATCTTTGATTTTCACCCTTCTCAAACGAACTCCCTTGCACATTCTCATTTTGAGGCAATCTAGTTTCTTTCTTGTCACACTTAGACCTTTTCCAACAATTATCAAGATAACTTTCAAATAACTTTTAGACTTGCATTTTTGAAACACTCAATCAAATAGAGATTAGAAAAGCAAGATGTATTTGAAATAAAAGATCTTTTCATGCTACTTGTAGCCATGACAACATAGGTCAATGGATCACACAGCAAAGATTAAACCTAATCAGAGTGTGCTTGCTCTGATACCTCTTGATAGGCCAAGAATGTATTACCCCTTTGGTAACTTAATCAATTAATTAGCCAAGTAAAATTAATTAGATTAAATTACATGCAATAAGCGTGGTAGCATAAACAAATCACTAACTAAGTTAAATGCAGTGGAAAATAAATTTGACACAGGTGATTTGTTTACGAATGGGGAAAACCACTGAGGCAAAACCTCACCAGATGAATTAAAGGTCACCACTACCGAGAATCCACTATTATCAAAACAAACGCTTACAAGTAAAAGGAATCCTAATGCCTAATACCAACCTACAGTTGAATCCTTACCCTAATATCCAATTAGACTTGTAATGTAATGGCAACCTCTCCTTTCAATGCACGAATCCCAGTACATGACTAACCAATGATACACGGATCCCAAAATATGACTAACACACTAACTTGAGGAAGATGTTGGCTGCAAAGTTCTTCAGTTCATCTAACAATTAAGATCAGGAAGCTCCTTGGTCATAAAGCCCTTAGCGCAAAGACGTAGTAACTTCTAGAGAGAATATGATGAACTACAGCAAATTTTGTCTCTAGTCACAATTTCCATGCACAATGACTTTGCATCAAGTTGCATCACCTTGCATCGCCTTTGACGCCCCTTAAAATAATCCTTATATATATGTCTAGGGTTATGAGAAAAGAAACCCTACACAAATACACATGGATATGCATGAAATTAGATCTAGAAATCTGAATTTCGTATTTTGGATAGATACTGTTTCTGTCAAGTTGTTGTCGAGTATCAGTATTAAACCTCGATAGATATGTTTTGTTGAGCTATCTATCAAGCTTTAATGAACAACACTTCACTTGTTTCTTGGACAGATTTGCATGGCTTCAATGTTAAACTTGAACTCTTGTTTCTTGAAGTACTAAACCCGTCTTAGATCTACCCAATTACAAGTAAAGTGTGTTTTGTCAAAGGATTAGCCAATTTACATAACATATGTCTCTAACAAGTTCCATATATGTCCTAACATTTAGGAATTATTTAGGACTTTCAGTTTTAGGGTTCTGTTTAGGTTTTGCTTCATTTACAGTTTGGTTTTTTCAAAGGATGTTTAGAGTTTATGTTTGGGTTTAAGGTTTATGTAATGGCATGGTTGGTGTTAATGGAATGATTGAATCTTGGCAAAAATTCTCTTGATGGGTGAATGGTGGGTTTGGGTAAGTTGTGACCGGACCAATATATGGTTGCCTAAGTACCTCCTTGGTAGAAGGATTAGGTCATCATGTAGTTCATTTTATTTTCCTTAATTTTTGTCTAGGCCGCCCTTTCAGATTTTCAACCTAGCAGGCTCTCTCACACTTTTTTTTTTTTTTTTGCATAGATCGCCCTTTCAGATTTTCAATCTACCATTTTTTAGCCTTAATTTTTTCCTAGGCCGCTCTTTTGGGTTTTTAACCTAGCAGGCTCTTTCACTTTTTTTTTTTACTTTCTTTTTGCATAGATTGCCCTTTTGGGTTTACAATCTACCATTTTTTTTCCTTAAGTTTTTGCCAAGGCCGCCCTTTCAAGTTTTCAACCTAGCAAGCCATTTTCTTTTTTGCCAAACCTAAGAAAGAAAATGACATAATCTACAACCACTTCAGACGTGGCCATTCTTCAGACTACCACCTCAGACGTGGTATTTCTTCAATTGATC
>NC_044905.1:42761250-42851250 GCF_001633185.2 Quercus lobata | reverse complement strand
CAACTCCTTTGGATGCTTGTGAGGATCTTCACCTACAAGGCCATGAAAAGTGGGCAAGAGATGTATTAGTCCAGATTTTAATTCAAAAATAGTAGTAGCATCTAAAGTAGAGAATGTTATGCACAAGGGTTATTGATTCAAATCAGGGGCAACAGGCTCCTTCAAAGTTTGATTTCAGCCATGACTTCATCCTCTTCTAAATCAAAATCGCTAGCAAACAGGGAATCAAAAGCTAGATTGTGCTCTTTAGAATTTTTCCTTGCTTCCCTCCTTAACCTACGCAAAGCTCTCTCTATTTCTAGATTGTACTGCAAATCACCTTGATTAGAAGATTGAGTTACAGTCATAAACAATCAAGGAAACTCTAATAAACCATGAAAAACAAACCAGGAAAAATCTATAGTAATGAAAATGAATCAAAATTAAACGCTAAAACACAAAAAACACTTAAAAACCCTAGAAAACAGTGGAATCTAGCCTTGAAAGGCTGGGGCTTGTAATCCAAAGGATCAACTAGTCTTGCTCAGAGCATCGTTTACCTTTAGAAAACTATACTATCAAGGCCTACTTCTACTGCAATCAGAATTCTGCCAAAACCGTAACTATCAAAAACTAACGATTTTTTTTTTTTTTTTTTTTTTTTGAAAATTTCAAGAATGAAATAAGGTTCACAAGAAGTAAAAAGAAAATCAACTAGAATCACTCCCCAGCAACGGCGCCAAAATTTGGTGTGCTGTCGTAGGCAACGAAAAATAAAACCTATACTCCTAAAAATATATGTAGTAGTGCGAGTAACGATCGTTCCCACGGAGAGTATCCAGCCTAGTTTTATGCTACGTGAACAAGGACGGGGGGGGGGGTGGAGTATAATGAAAAAAATTTTAAGAAATAAAACAACTAAGGTTCAATTCAAATTAAAGTATCGAAATTAATCAAAAGAACAAACCTTGGTCTAAGTCAACATCCACCATCAGAATTTTACAACTGATCATCGATGCAAGTATATATCAATTCACACTTTGAATATTCACAGTTGGAACTATTTTCTTATCTCTCCTTAGACGTAGTTAATTAGAAAACAAGTGATCTAATAAACTCTAACTACTAAACAACCCAAGACAAGCGCTAAATGTTTAATCTAGTAGCAGCCTTAAGAATTAGAGAGATTGATGAAACTAAACAACACAAACACAAGCGGTTGTATTTAATTTAGTCGAGTGTTCTTCCTAAGATCTAATAATTTATGACACAGCAAATCATTAAATCTTGGTTGCTTCACAAGTTAGAGAGATCAAACAATTACGGATTTGATATCTAACCTAGCAGTAGATTGCAATGAACAATAAACTAGTAGGCCTCCTAGTAATTAAACGAGACAATCATGAAAATAGGCACAAAATAATATCCGATATTCAAAGCATAAATTGAACAATAAAAAAAAATTAGATCTCACAGTTTTATTGATTCCCAGGCTTCAGTTTCCTTCGACCTAGTATAAAAGTTTAGCCAAGTAGGGCCAGGATGAAAACTCAAAGGAGAAAATCATAGAAGAGGGGAGAGAGAGGCATGTGTGTCCAATTCTGATTTCTCCTCCCCCTTTTACACGTAATTCCCCCTTTCCCAAGCCTACAAAATCTCCTAAAAATATTCTCAATAATAATATCCAAATCTAACTAATTAAGGAAAATACTAAAAATAAAACAAAGCCCTAATATAACTAGGAAAGTGGTGTTTTCCAGCTGGAAATTTCGTGCACCAGATCTGGAAGCTTCTGAAAATAAACCCCATTAGATCTGCGTATTAGAATTGCAGGCAAAGGAACATTCCAGAACGTCAGCAGTGCAGGTGCAGCAACTTTAAGCCCGATTTCGACCTTGATGCAGCCCGTATCTCTCAAAACTCAAAACATGAAAGTTGTAGAGCTTTGTCTTGGAGTTCCATAGCATCTTGAATTATCTCAATCAGAGTTGGGATGAGAGAGTTATTCCCAGATTACGAAGCAATGTCAAAGCTGTCCAGAATTGCCCAATTAGCTACGTTTTGCACTTAACACCTCCATTTGCATCATAAATCAAAATATAAGAATAATGAGTACATTTAGGCACCAAATAAATATAAAAGACTAAACATTAAGGGAGAAAAATATGACAATTTTCATTCTCATCACACCGGCTTCTCCATTAGATATTTCAAAGGATCCATTCCTGCAAGCAACAAGACCTTGAAAGCAAGCATGTAATGTCTAAGTTTTCGGGTAACCCATACAAGTGCTACATAGGTCTTCTCAAGTGCTGTATACTTCTCTTCATAAGCCAACATCTTCTTGCTAATATAATAAATTCCATTCTCTTTTCTAGACTCTTTTAGATATTGAGCAAGCAAAGCCCCCATTGCTGTATCCATGGTTGTGAGATATAACAATAATGGCTTTTTAGGTACCGGTGAAACCAGTATCGGTGGCTTCATCAAATAACTCTTAATCATCTCAAATACTTCTTGGCATTGTTCATTCCACATTGTGGGAACTTCTTTCTTGAGCAATCGAAAAAGTAGTTCACATATCATGTGAGCTGGGTAAAACTGCTTATGTATTGTATCCTTCCTAAGAACCCTCAGATCTCCTTCTTAGTCCTTGGAGGCTTCATCTCTACAATTGCCTTGATCTTCTCGGGATCCACCTTAATTCCTCTCTAACTTACCATAAACCCCAACAATTTTTCGGATGTCACGCCGAAAGTGCACTTTTTCGAATTCAACTGCAACTTACAAAAATGAATTCTCTCAAAGAACTTCCGTAAAGCTAGTATGTGCCCTTGGTCTTTGGATTCCACTATCATGTCATCCACATAAACTTTTACTTCCTTGTGTATCAAATCATGCAACAAAGTAGTGGCTGCCTGCTAGTAAGTGGCACCAACATTCTTAAGGCCAAATGGCATGACCTTGTAGTAATAGGTCACCCATGGAGTAATGAAGGATGTCTTCTCCATATCTTCTAGAGCCATCTTTATCTGGTTGTATCTTGAAAAGCCATCCATGAATGATAGCAATGCATGTCCTGTCGTATTATCGACCAAAATATCAATATGAGGCAAGGGAAAATCATCCTTTGGGCTACCCTTATTAAGGTCTCTGAAATTTACACACATTGCACCTTCCCATCCTTCTTCGGGACTAGAACCACATTAGCTAACCATTTAGGGTAGTTTACCACCCTCAAGAATCCTGCATTATAATGTTTCTTGACTTCTTCCTTAATCTTGAGAGTCTACTCTGGCTTCATCCTTCTTAGCTTTTGCTTGATTGGCTTCATGGTTGGGTCTGTAGTAATGCAATGTTGCACTATATCTATATCAATCCAGAGCATGTCCTTGTATGACCATGCAAACACCTCTTCGAATTCCTTCAGTAGTGTGACTAATGCATCATTCTCGGAGGAGGTTAAGGTATTACCAATTTAGACCATCTTAGGTTCATCATCAGTTTCCAGGTTAACAGATTGGGTTTCTTCTTTTATAGGTTCTACATGTCCTTGTTTTAATTCCTAATTATTAAAATTTTCTTTACTAATTTCTGAAATAAAAAAATTCAAAGCCTACAAATAAGTAGAATCAAAAATCACATTATAAGGAGTAGAGTTCTTAGCAAACTCAACAGGAATTGACTCTATAGGAATAGAAACACGATCACAAACAGACTTAACAGGAATAAAAATACTAGCAAAGATATACTCAATGGGGATAGAAACAATGTTTTTGGCAGGAGTGAATGGCTCGATGGTCTTGATCTTCTCCAGATGGTCTTCCATGGGATGGGCAGCTCCCTCCCATGCCTAGTTCTTCAACTTAGTTGTGGCTTCAACAATGGTAGCTAACTCCTAGTGAGTTCCTTCTTCCTTCAATGTCAACACTTTGGGGTCTTCATCCATATAATCTGGGCTTTCACCATCAACTTCCATATCTACAAGCTTGTCAAATGCATAGCCATCCAGGCGCTTTATGTTGTCCATCCACTCCCTAAATAAATCTTGCCTCCCTTTTTTGCTTGGGCGGACATATTAGGGGAAGTATTTTGACTCGCTTCTCTTATCTTCATCTTCAAAATCCTCCAAAGTTAAGTTTCTGAAGCTATGGATCATTAGATTTCTATCAAGTGTCACCAATCTTGCATCTATATCATCTTCTTCATTAGTGTATGTAGTCAATGAGCCAAACTCTAAATTATGAAATGAACCAAGCTTGGGAATCTCCCTACCATACTTATCATATCTAGGCCTTGATTTTAAACTAGCATCTGTAATGCAACTCTAATCCGAAGGTCGTCCATAAGGGTATTCATCATAGTCTCCACCTATAGGTTTTGCATCATCTCTATGTCTCCATCACAATAGTCCACATTGTCATCAAAATTGTCTTCATAGAAGGCTCCTGCATCTTCATCCTCTCTATCACTAAGGGCTTCACCCTTATCATTACCGCTATCTCGACTATCATAGTCTTCACTGTTACTTCCTTCACTATCATTGTCATCATTGCTATTGTCTCCACCATTACTATCTTCACTATCATCACTATTGCTACCACTACAATTATCATCTTTACTTCCGGTACCTTCATTATCATCACTAGGGGCTTCTCTCCCCCTTCACCATCCGTTCTTGCTTCATATGGGTTCTTCAATGCATGTTGGTAAGCCTCACAGTATTCTTCCTCTTCTATGTTAAAGATAGCATCTCCCAACAATGTAGTCATTACATCAGGATATATGTAATCTGCCCAATCATTCGGGACCTAATTTGTATCTTTCTCCCTCAATTCTGGAAGCTTATTGTCACAATCAAGAAATAATTCAAATCTAGGCACCATTGTTTTCGACTCAGGATCGTATCTCGGTTTAGGAAATCCCCAATAACATTGACTATTTCTAGCTTTGACAAACTTTCCATTCAGTGTAGGAGTGTATGGCTTCAAGGGTTCTAGGGGACTAGGAAGTCCTTTTGCTTTAGCCTTTGCACGGGCCATCCTCCTCACTTCCAACTCTAATAAATCATAATTTGTGGGTTTATAACCTAACCCGAAAGGTGGTGTGGCCGTGGAAATTGTCGAAACTCGAGTAGCTGCCTTTTTCGATAGCGGGTTAGAGGTGTGTTGGATTTTCATGGGGTTGAGGGTTGCTAAGATAGTTTTTTCATAAACTTAGTATGTAACATAGATAAAATGGTATTTGGGAAGAGTGGCTAGTGGTGATTTTTTTATGGATGAGTGTTGTGGCTAGATAATTTGGCCATGTTGGTTTGGTTGGAGAGGGAACATGCAAAGATAATTAGATTGTGAATAGTGATAGCAACTAGATAGAAAATGGGGAAAGATAAAATAAAATAATAAAAAAAAGAAAAAGAGCAAAACAATTCATGATAGTAATTTTTCTTGCTTACAAAATATATATATATATATATATATTTAAAGGAAAAAGATAACAAATTTTTTATGTCCTCAAAACAAGGCAATTTTAGTGTATTATGTTTGAACTTAATTGGTAATTAATAGTCATCTCAACAACAAATATATAGGTAGAAGGACTTGAATCAAAGGGCAATACAACGTTGGGTACATAATCCAAAATTTAAAATTTAAAGGATAAAATCAAATAACCTTAAATTTAAAGTTGTAGTTTGTAATTTAGTGAAATATTTTTAGTTAGGGAAGTAGTTTTATGAGTGGCTAAAGAATCCATAAGAAAGGGAGCATAGTGGAAGTGGCACATATACTACAATGGTGTGGCTATTGGCACAAAACTACAACCAAAGAGATGCTTTATTATATTTTATTATAGAAATTATGGAGACACATGATTTACATATATATATATAACAATAAGTGGGGAGGGGAGATTCAAACCCAAGTTCTCCATTATGGATGAAAGCATTAATATTCTTTTGGTGCTGTATACACATTATTCTCATAAGACTTTCCTTGTAGAATTTAAATTGTTAATGTTTTACTTAACACTGTTAGGGTCATATTTTATGTAATTGGCTAATCCTTTGACAAATTGCACCTTACTTGTAATTGGGTAGATCTAAGATGGGTTTAATACATCAAGAAATATGTTGTTCAAAGCATATCAAGTGTTGTATTAAAAGTCATGAAGATTGGTTCAAGAAACAAGTGAAGAATAGATGTTCATTAAGTCTCAATAGATAACTCAACAAATGCCTGCTATCAAGACTTAATGTGAAGCCCGATAAATTTCTTTTCTCACAATGCTGGACATATATAAGGCTTATTTTAAGATCCGCCACACACGGATACAGAGACCAAGACTTTTATTTTTCTCTGTGAAAAGCTACTGCGTTTGTACACCATAGGGTTTTGTAACCAAGTGCTTCCTGATCTTCATTGTTGATGAAGTGAAGAACTTTGCAGCTAACAACATCATTCAAGTTTCTAGAGTTAGTCATGTACTAGGATCCATGTAAAGGGTTAGTCATAGATTGGAGATTTGTGCATCAAAGGAAAGAAGGCTATTGCAAGATCAAGTCCAATTAGGTATTGGAGTGAATGTTCAACTGAAGGTTGGTATTTCAAAATAGGCCAGGGTATTTGGTAAGATTCCTTATACTTGTAATAGCTTGATTAGTAGATTCTTAGGATTGGTAACCATAAAATTACCCAATGGGGTTTTTGCCTTGAGAGAAGTTTTCCCCATTTCTCAACAAATCACCGTGTCAATTTAATTTTTGTTGCATTTAGTTTATTTGGTGATTTGTTGGTGCCTTCAAGATTTGCATGCAATTGAACCTAATTAATTAATTTGTGTAATTGAATTAATTAACTGAGGTCAAGCTATCTTAACCCAACAAGTGGTATTAGAGTGGGCATACTCTGAATAGGTTTTAATCATTGTTGTGTGATCCATTGACCCCTATTGTTATGGATCGTGGGCAATCCATGATTATTCCTCCTTTATTTAATGGTACTAACCATGCATACTGGAAAGTACGCATGAGAGCCTTTTCGCAGTCTTTAGATGAGAAAGTATGGCTTGCAGTTGAAGTAGGTTGGAAGAAACTTAAAAGGACACCAGTATCGTGGGATGATACTAAGATCAAAGTTGCAAATTTTAACAGTAGAGCACTAAATGCTCTGTTTAGCGCTATGACCAATGAAGAATTCAAGTAGATCTCTTCCACTGACAATGCAAAGGAAACATGGATTATTCTTCAGAATAGTTACGAGGGCACAAAAGCTGTTAAAAACTCTAAGTTCCAAAGGCTCACTACCAGCTTTAAGGAAATAAGGATGGATGAGGATGAGTCATTCGATTAATTCTATGCCAAGCTCAAGAACATAGTGAATTCAACCTTCAATCTTGGAGAACAGATTTTATAGCCCAAGATTGTTAGGAAGATTCTCAGATCTCTTTTGGAAAGATTCCATGCTAAGATCACTACCATAGAAGAATCAAAGGATCTTGACTTTATTCCTTTGACAAAGTTGATTGGGAATTTGCAAACCTATGAACTAGGTTTAACAAGGGTAGCAAAGGCAAGAAGATGGCTTTGAAGGTTAAGAATGATGATAACGATGAGTCATCTAAAGATGAGGATACTAAGTTCAAATCTTATATCACCATACAATTCAAGAGGTTCATCAAAAATGCAAACGTCAAAGCAAGTGACAAGGATCGCAAACAGTCTGGATTCTTTCAATTCAAGTCCTAAGACAAAGGCAAGAGAGAATTCAAGGATGTTGGTCAAAGCAACAATGTTCCTGCTGGGCCAAAGTGCTACGAAAGTCAAGGATTTGGACACATGAAGCAAGAATGTCCCACATATCTCAAATCCATTGGCAAAATCAAAGCCCTAGCTGCCACTTTGAGTGATATAGAACCAGAAACAGTTTCTGATGATAGTAATCAAGATGGGATAGAAAGTGATTTCACAGCTCCGGCTAAGTCCCTTAAGGAAGAATTAGAAATGATTGATGAGGAAGAAGAGCTAATGGAATCAAAGTTTGAATAGATGGATGAACAAGATGACATCCACACTACCTACTCTAAGTTGCACAATGTCTCCGAGAAGCATGATGTTAGGACATATGTGATTCACTTGTTAGGAACATATGTCACTATTTTATGTAATTGGCTAATCCTTTAACAAAACTCACTTTACTTGTAATTGGATAGATCTAGGATGTGTTTAAAACTTCAAGAAATCTTGTTTCAAAATCAAGTGTTAAAGCCATGCAAGTCTGTCCAAGATTCAAGCTGAGAAAGTGCTTGTCATTAAAGCTTGACAGCTAGCCATCTATCGAGCTTGAAGAGTTGTTCCAGCCTCATGGCTCAATAGTGGCTCAACATATAGCCATTTGTCGAGGTTTATGAGAAACAAAATTTCAATTCTGTTTTGACTCCAATCCGTGATTATGTGTTTGGGTTTTCTTTTCTCACAACCCTAGACATATAAAAGGATTATTTTAAGGGCTGTCAAAGTGGACACAAGTTGCACAAGTGTTGAGCAAAGTTTGTTCAAGCAAATTGTAACCAGAGACAGAATTTTCCCTAATTCATCTTTCTTTTGTAGAAGTTGCTGTGTTTGTACACCGTAGGGTTTTGTGACTAAGCATCTTCTTGATCTTCATCGTTTCGATGAACTGAAGAACTTTGCAGCCAATAACCTTCTCTAGTTGGTGATTGAAGTCGCGTACTGGGATCCGCGTAATTGGATAGTCATGTATTGGGAGCCGTGCATTATAAGGAGAGATTGTCACTACAAAACAAGTCCAATTGGATATTGGGGTAAGGGTTCAACTATAGGTTGGTATAAAGTACTGAGATTTCTTTACTTGTAACCGCTTGTTGTGATAATAGTGAATTCTCGGGAATGATGACCTTAAAATCACCCGGTGGGGTTTTTGCCGTGTAGGTTTTCCCCATTCGTAAACAAATCACCATATCAATTTATTTTTCACTGCATATTTAGTTATTTGGTAATTTTTTTGTGCTACCACGCATTTGCATGTTAATTTGATTAATTAATAAACTTGGCTAATTAATCAATTAATTTATCACATGGGGTCAATACGTTTTTGGCCTATCAAGTGGTATCAAAGTAGGCACACTGTGATTAGATTTTAATCTTTGCTGTGTGATCCATTGACCCCTGTTGTCATGGAAACTCTTGATTGTTTTGATTTGCATGATGTTGTGTTGAATGATGATGATGATATTCAAGATGCCTATTGTAAGCTTTATAATTTTTGTATGAGATCTCTTAAAATTTCTACAAAATTAAAAGCTAAATTTAAAAAGGTCAAGCTTGAAAAAGATGATTTGATTGAAAAATTGGATGAAGCCAATAATTTGAATTGGAATTTTAAAAATCAAATTTCATCTCAGGTGGACAAAATTAAGAGTTTGGAAAAGCAACTAGTTGATTTTAAAACTGAAATTGAAAAATTAACTAGTGCCAAACTTCTTATTGAGCCTAACTCAAAAGAGAAAGATTTTTATATTCCTCCATTTGAAAGGAATAATGAAGAGTTGAAGGCAATATTGCTAGGATAGACACAAATAAAAATTCTGATATTAACAGTGAAGTTTCTAAACCTATGTCTAAAACTCCTCCTAGATTGAATAAAAATTCTGAATTTGTCCCCACTTGTCATCATTGTCATATTTTTGGTCATATTAGGCCAAATTGTCCTAAGTTGTTAACCTCTAAGGTTAGACCTTCTTCTAGGAGGCATAGTAGTTTGAAAACTACTTATGTTTGTCACCATTATGGTGTTTCTGGTCACACTTGTCCTAATTGTTTCAAGTTATTTCCTAATAAGCGAGTGTCAAATAGGTCTTATCCTTTGTCTAAAGGCTCTATACCTATTCTTGGTGAGTTATTAAAAGTTTTGAGCTTTTTGACTCAATTTCAAGGGAATTCTAATTCCTCTATGTCTTTTAGTAGTCATATTAGGACACGTGTCTTTTCATCTTCACGGCCAAGGACTCATGCTGTATGGGTGATAAAGGATCCTAAGACTTAATTGTCTTTTTGTTTGTCCTTTACTTTAATTCTTTCTATCTAAGTAGGACTCTCTTTGCTTGATTTCTTATCTACTTTAGGAATCATGTTTTCATGCATCTACATCTTTCTATCATGTTTTCATGCATTTGCATTATTTCTTTCATACTTTCATGTTGTTTTTCTGTTTTTGTTTGTTGTTTTCAGTTTTAGTTATTTTGTTTTTCATATAAAAAAAAATTGAAAATTCAGAAAAATACAAAAACAATGTGTGTTTTGTGTACATTGGTACTTGTGTACCTTCGATGGCCACTGAAACAAAGTTTTCTAAACTTTGTATCTATTGTAGCTTAGATGAGCATCTCTATGCACAACTAAGCAAGTGAGCTTTGTGGCTCGTGTTTGTGATGAGTAAGATTAAGTAATCTCTTGTACTTAACACTCGTATCACTCTTTTTGACAAGGACTAGAAAATCCTAAGAGAAAGGCATAAATAAGCATCTCATCATTATTGCCCGCCAATCATGAAATGAAATTTGTATGCTTCGACATAGCAAAAGTGGAACATCAAATGCTTAACATAATTGGGAATTTCTTTTCTATCTCTTATATGCCCATGCATGATTTGCTTAAAAGAAAAATATGCAAAGAAAAATAAAAGCAAAATTATCAAAATGCTTTTAGATATGATTGCAAGCGTGTATTCTATGAGATGTGGGAGTTATAGGATGTACCTCGATGGTGATAGTCCCTATCAAACAGTTATGATTGTGTGTGAGTTAAAGTGATTTTCTCATATCTTAAATCATCATAACATGTATACACTTATGCAATCTTGCGATGTTTTTCACACACAACATGCAATATTCTTTGCTGCTCTTGATACATGTATAGGTACAATGTGATTTGGCCATCACAAGGTTTACATGTGTTAATGTATGCTCACTAAATTGTCTTAACTTGTTTTTGAAATATAAAATTGGTTAGACTTATTTAGTGTGTGTGTGTGTGTGTGTGTTTTTGGGATCTATGTGCTTAAAATTTTTGGTTGAGAGATGATTTTGAGAGTTCACAATGTTGTTTGGATCCTTGGTTGTGTTGCATGCTTGATTGCATTCATATCTGTGTTTTTCCCTTCTTGAAAAACTATTTTTAAGCAATCTCAACACCTCCTCGACACCTCTCAACACTTGGCTTATCTATCGAGCTCTTCAATTGATTTTTTATTGCAATCTTGATACCTCTCAATAGCTAGGTGGTTCGATCGAGAAATCTCCTGTCCCCTCGATAGCTCCTTGATCCATCAAGCCTGCTTTGCTGTGGACACTTGGACACCTCTTGATAGTTGCATCTGTTGAAGCTTTTAAAGCTGGACACCTGTTTTGATACCTCTCGACACCTTGATCTGTCAAGAATTACTGAACACCTATAAATAGGTTTCAACGCGATCCTATCCTCACTTTCTCGATCTGTCCGTGCTTATTCACCTCCCAAAAATTCTCTCTCTCACCTTAAACCTCTTCCTCAAGGTTTCTTTGAGATTCATAAGTTTTTCTTCTTTTGGCAAGTCTCTAATCCCTTATTTTCATGCATTTCATACGTTGTAACCTAAGTTTTTGGGATTTTTGCAAAATTTAGGGGTTTTTCAAAATCAAAGAGGTTTTTGTGAAATTTTTGGGATGGGTTTTGAAGATTTGATCTTAAAAATTTCATGCACTACATTCCATGTGCATTAAAACTATATTTTCATGCATTTAGATGTGTGTTATATATGTTAAACTGTTTGTGTACTGGTAGGTTTGGATTGGGCTGAGCCCATGATGATATTTCTGTTGCACGTCACATGCTTTTGCATACGTACCTTACATTCAATATATTTCTATATATTTGAATTGTTTGGGACTTTTCTAAGTGTTTCTTTCTTCCCCCTCACTCTCTAGTTTATGTTAGTGTGTCAATGGCACCAAAAGGTAAGTCTGCTCCGTCTCGGAACCCTCTTCGTTTCGAGGCATCTTCTTCTTTTGATCCTACCCCTTCTTTTATTTGGTTCCGTGATAAGGATGCTCGAAAGGACTTCTCGGAGAACTTTTCTCGAAGATTTTTTCATTTGGAGTGCCGAGTCATTTTGTCAGACTTCTCCAACACTGACCTATCCACTGTTATTCAAAGTCAGGGTTAGGAATCACTGTGTGACGTCCCAGTCACCTGTCCATCCATGCTAATTTAGGAGTTTTACTCCAACATGCATGGACTTGATTCTTCAGTACCTCTCTTTCATACTCGTGTTTGAGGTATGCACATAGTTGTCACACTGGAGTTGGTATCCGATGTGCTCCGTGTCCAGAGGGTAGAGCATCCTGATTACCCCCGTTATGAGCATTTGAGGACTATGTCCAAAGACGAGATGATTTCTGCTTTCTGCAAGCGTCCTGCTGATTGGGGTAATCATCATTTTACACCATGTTCGACCTTTGCTAAAGGTCCTAAATTCATGAACATGGTGATGACTTTTGTTTTGCACCCTCTTTCTCACTATAACTCTATCACAGAGCCTCGTGCTCGATTTTTGCTTTCCCTTCTTGAGCATCTTACTATATATTTTCCTTCTCACTTTATTCTTTCTATTATAGATGTTTATATGGATACGGCGACTCGTGATAAGCTCATTTTCCCTTCAACTATCACATGGATTTTATGCCATTTTTCTGTTCCTTTTCCCTCATCCGACCACTCTTCTGTTATGTGTGCCATTGACTATGCTACCATTAAATGGAGCGAGATGCAATTTATCTAGGTGGTCTGGTATGGTAGCTCCTCCCACTCTTTCAGCTTCATTGACCTCCGCTCCCTCTTCTTCAACAAGAGGTGTGACTTTGGACGCTATCATGGTGCAGCTTCAGCGCATGGATGCTCGCTTTGATACATTCTCTACTGAGTTGTATCAGGTAAACACCTTTGTCAACCGTATTGCTAGATGGCAGGCTCACCTTAGTGGTTTTGTGGAGTCTCCCTTTCCTCCTCCTAAGGCACCTGAGGCATCCGAGGACGATGACGACTCCGACGACGATGATGATGGTGAGGATGGAGATGCCAGCTCTGACGAGATGTCTACTTGACACTCTTACCCTTTATCACTCATGACAAAAAGGGGAAGTAGTTTTGGTTATGAGAGTAGTCATAGTTAGTGGGAGGGTTAGTATAGGAGATTTTTGTTAATGGGAGAGTGCACACTGAGGGATGTATTGAGGCTTATTTGTATCATTTTCTTTTCTTTCTATTTTAGATACATTGTTCCATGTACCTCAGATCTTGTGATCATTTTGTGATAGCAAACCTTGTACTTGTTTATATATATATAAATATATATATATATATATATATATATATACATTTAAGGTTGTTATTACAATTCTTTCACCTATCTCTCCATGTGTTGTTTCTTTTCTTTCTTTATACACATGTTTCTTATACTTGTATGTAATCTATTATTTCTGTTTCACACAAAGATGTCTTGATGAGTTTTGTTTCAAGTGTTTCAGAAATATAGGTTGTCAAAGTCTTCTTGTCATAAACTCTTTTCTTGCAAAGTTTTTCAAGAGTTTGTGTTAGGATAGATTTTATTGTATTCAATAAGTGAATATGAGTTGAGTGATTTATGACTTCTCTCATATCTCATTTGTTTGTTGTGCTTTTGTCACGGATTGCAAAATGGGGAGATTGTTACGACATATGTGATTCACTTGTTAGGAACATATGTCACTATTTTATGCAATTGGCTAATCTTTTGACAAAACACACTTTACTTGTAATTGGGTAGATCTAGGACGTGTTTAAAACTTCAAGAAACCTTATTTCAAGATCAAGTATTAAAGTCATGCAAGTCTGTCCAAGATTCAAGCTGAAAAAGTGCCTGTCATTAAGGCTCGATTGCTAGCTCGACAGCTAGCCATCTATCGAGCTTAAAGAGCTATTCCAGCCCTGTGGCTCAACAGTAGCTTGACATATAGCCATCTGTTGAGGTTCATGAAAACAGAATTTCAATTATGTTTTGACTTCAATTCGTGATTATGTGTTTGGGCTTTCTTTTCTTACAACCCTAGACATATCAAAGGATTATTTTAAGGGCCGTCAAAGTGGACACAAGTTCCACAAGTGTCTAGCAAATTTTGTTCAAGAAAATTGTGACTGGAGACAGAATTTTCCCTAGTTCATCTTTCTTGTGTAGAAGTTGTTGTGTTTGTACACCGTAGGGTTTTGTGACCAAGCATCTTCTTGATCTTCATCGTTAGGATGAACTGAAGAACTTGGCAGCCAACAACCTTCTCTAGTTGGTGATTGAAGTCGCACACTGGGATCCGTGCAATTGGTTAGTCACGTACTAGTAACCATGCATTACAATGAGAGATTATCACTATAGAACAAGTCCAATTGGGTATTGGGGTAAGGGTTCAACTGTAAGTTGGTATAAGATACTGGGATTCCTTTACTTGTAACCGCTTGTTGTGATAATAGTGAATTCTCGAGAGTGGTGACCTTAAAATCACCTAGTGGGGTTTTTACCGTGTAGGTTTTCCCCGTTCGTAAGAAAATCATCATGTCAATTTATTTTCCACTACATATTTATTTATTTGGTGATTTATTTGTGCTACCATGCATTTGCATGTCAATTTGATTAATTAATGAACTTGTCTAATTAATCAATTAATTTATCACAAGGCGTCAATACGTTTTTGGCCTATAACATGAGAAGCTTTACAGGTTAGCTACGAGAAAGCTTAGTGAAGTGGTGTTGGAACGAGAGGAACTCTCCACCAAGGTTGATGAGGATAACCAAACCATCGGATCACTGAGGTTTGAGAACAACTTTTCTGCTGAAAAGTCCAAGAAACTAGATTCTGAACAGTTTCAGGTAAGAGCACAATTGGAAAGGACTTCAAGTGTCAAACTGGAGGAAATGCTCAACTTATAGAAGTCTACATCTGATAAAACAAGTCTCTGGTATGATCATTCTTTCTCTTCTTATAGTACCTCTTCTAATGCTTTAAATAGAGTCATCTTTGTTCCCTCTACTAATAATGATAACTGTGAGGTAACTAAACCTAAGACAGGAAATGTTTGTAAGGATAAAAATGATAAAGGAAAATCTATTCTAGGAGCACCCCTTAAGGTTGGTAAGAAAGAGACTAAGCAGAATAATCATCGCTCCACCAACAAGAAGTCTCAACCAAAGAAGCCTCACTTCTGTCATTACTGTGGAGCATCTGGGCACATTTGTCCAAATTGCTATAAGTGGTTAGCCACCCAACAAAGCAATAGTGTGTCATCTTTTGGGAACCAAAATCAACCCCAACTTTCCTTAGCCTTTCTTGGAGAACTTCTTAAGGCTGTCATGTTACTTTCTAACTTCAATGAATTCAACTCTCCTCCTTATCCATCTAAACAAAAGTTCATGCAAAAGAAAGGTTTCCATCTAGGTCTCCCATCTAGAAGGAAAAAGATTCCAAGTGATTCCTTCACTTTCTTGATCTATGCATGGTTGGTGTTGTGGTTTGAGTCAATCTAGTTTTTGATGCTTTGTTTGTTTGTTTGTTTTTATGCTTTGTTTTAAGTTTTTTTTTTTTTTAATAAAAATGTTTTTTGAAAAATACAAAAACAGTGTATATTTGTGTATACTGGTACTTATGTACCTTGGGATGGCCTTTGAAACAAAGTTCTTAACTTTGTATCACTTGTAGCTTAGATGATCATCTTGATGCACAACTAAGTAATGTGAGCTTTGTGGCTCTTTTATTTGGTTTGTATGATTTGGTTGATCTTTTATCATTCATATCTTAATCATTTTTTTTGACGGGAGGACTAAAAAATCCTAAGAGAAAGGTTTAAATAACCATCTCACTACTAAAACTCGTCAATCATACAACATTTGTGTGCAATTCATAAAAGCTGTGCTCAGTAAGGTGTAGCACTTGCATAGTAAAAACAAGATGTTTGGCTTTCGTAATTGGGTATTTATTTTCTCTTTCTTATATGCCCATGCAGGATATGCTTAAAAGAAAAAAAAAATATGCAAAGAAATATGGTTGTAAGTTTGTTTCTAGGAGATGTGGAAGTTATATGATGTACCTCGAAGGTGATAGTCCCCATTAAACAGTTATGATTATGTGTGGATGTATTTGATCTTCTTACATCATTACTCTTCATATAATGATTTACTCAACACGCATACTATTTGCTACTTTTAATACTATTGTACAAGTATAATGTGATTTGGCCATCACAAGGAATACATGTGGTAGTATATACTTTCTAAACTGTCTAAACTTGTTTTTGAATAGAAAATTGGTTAGACTTGTTTAGTGTGTTTTTGATCTAGGAATGCTTTGCATCTAGAGTTGATGGTGTGTTTGAGTGCTCAACACGTTTCTTGGTTGCTTGTTTTGGTGTCTATCTTGATTGCATTGATCATGTGTTGTTTCTCTTCCTTAAAAAACTTTTTTTAGGCTTCTCGATAAATGCTTGATACCTCCTTGATAGAATCTCGATAGCACCTCGATACATGCCTCTTCTATCGAGAATTCTGGATTTGTTCTCAATATCTCTTGATAGATAGCTCGATCTATTGAGCCAATTCTTTGGAGTCTCTTACTGCTCGATAGATGCTTGATCTATCAAGATCTTTTTGTCATCGATACCTCCTCGATACCTCTCAATCTATTGAGATTTTGTTCTTGATACCATCTAGATCTATTGAGCTGCTTTCTCTCTCTTTCTCTCTCTATATATATATGAGGTCCGACTCGGTTTTACTCAAACTCAAATATCTCGATCACTCTTTCTTTACTCTTGATCCAAACCACTTATTTTCACCAAAAAACTTCTCCCACTCAAGATTTCAGCCTAATCCAAGCCTCAATCCCTTGGTAAGTGTTCTAAATATTTTCCTTTCCTCCTTCCTCATGCATTTTGTGACCTAGGATTTAGTTTTTGGGAAAATTTGGGGTTTTTGAGTTTTTATGAAAAATTTTGGGTTGGGTTTTGTTAATATGATCTCGCATGTTCATGCATTGCATTCTATGTTCATTATAACAATATTTCATGCATTTTAGGATTATCTGACTAATTATATCTTGTGAGTGCTATAGTTTGGATTGGATTTTTACCCCTGATGCAATTTATTTTTGCACGTCATATGTTCATGCATTGCCATGAATTGCATCTCTTTTTCTTTCTTTCCTGAGCATTTCTCTCTTGATGTGTTTCTTTGTTTCTCTTCTCTCTCTCTCTCTCTCTCTCTCTCTCAATTTGGTTTCCTTCTTATAGACCCTAAAACGTATGTTCCCTCTAAGAACCAAAACAGACGTCATGGTTCTTCTTCTTCTCCCTCTCTTCCTGATTTTGTGAGGTTCTGTGATGAGAAGACCAGAAATGACTTCTATGAGAACTTCTTTGACTAGACAATTCATTTAAAATGCAAGGTCATTCTGTCTAATTTTTCAAACACTTTTCTACCAAGTGCGTTTAGCTCTCGAGGTTAGGCTTCTCTATATGAGATACCCAAGAGGTGTCTAGGTGTGTTCATTCAGGAGTTTTACTCCCATATGCATGCCATTGATACCTCTATGCCTAAGTTTACTATGGTATTCCGAGGTATATGTATCATAGTCACCTCAATGATCATGTTCCTAGGGTTGATCATCCTGATTACCCTAGTCACTATCGTCTTAGTTCTATCTCTTGAGATGAGATGGTCTAACTCTTCTATGAAAAGGCCATGGTGTGGGGAGAAAATTTAAATTTCTCCACCACTGAGTTTGCTAAAGGTTTAAGGATCCTTAAAATGGTGATGACCATTGGTCTCACACCACGGTCTCACTATAACACCATCACTAAGCCTCGTGCTTGTTTCCTTCTTACTCTCATGGAAGATCTTTTTATAGATTTTCCTTCACATATGATAGAATCTATGATAGATTTCTATCGAGATACTACTACATGTGATAAGCTCATCTTTCCTTTGGCTATCACACGCATCCTATCACATGTGCATGTCACTACTCCTCTTTATTCTCCTTTCTATGCCATGGGTGCGATTAGCAAGGAATCTATTTAGAGGAGTGACGCACAGTTAGCTAAAAAGTGGCATCGTATGGAGTCGTCTTCGACGGATGCTACTTCTGCCTCCAAAACCTCTTCCTCTTCTACTCCTCCCACTTCTTCTTCTAAAGCCGATGTCTCTCTTACCGCCATCATGGATCAGCTTCAGCTCATGTGTGTTGATTTTGGTAGTCATCTTAACCATCTTTCTAATGAGATGTGTTAGATGAACACTAGGATTGGTCGCATCGCTCACCACCAGTCTCGCCTCGGTGGTTTTACTCTTTCTCCATCACCTGAGCCAGCTGAGGAGTCTTCTTCAGATGGCGGAGATGATGATGATGATGATGGTGCTTCTTGCTCCAAGACTGGTGATAAGATGATTGTCTCTTAGTGATTCACCCTTTGTCACTCATTACAAAAAGGGAGAGTATTTTGTATATGAGAGTAGTCTTTTTGTTAGAGGGAGAGCTAGCATAGGGATAGACTAGTTAGGGAGAGAGTGTTTTGAGAGATGTAGTGAGCTTTTGATGTGTCTTTCTTATAACATGTACCATGGTCTTGTGACCACTTTTACATACATTGTATTCATTTGCTATATATATATATATATATATATGATGATGTATGTTTCTTCACCTTTGTCTCACATGTGTTGTTTCTTTTCTCTTTTTATACACATGGTTCTTCTTTTATACAACTTGTCTATGTTTCACACTTGATGCCTTGATAAATCTTGTTTAAGTGTTTCAAATAAGACAGGTTGCAAGTCTATCCTACCATGATTTTTTTTTCTTGCAAAGTTTTGCAAGAGCTTATTGTAGTTGTTAGGCTTATGAACTTTTGGCTTTTTGTAATAGTTATGGAGTTGTTGCCTTATACTTCTCTCATAATTATGCTTTTGGTTTTGTCATGGATTGCCTAAGGGGGAGATTGTTAGGGTCATATTTTATATAATTCGCTAATCCTTTGACAAAATACACTTTGCTTGTAATTAGGTATATCTAAATGGGTTTAATACATCAAGACATATGTTGTTCAAAGCATATCAAGTGTTCGTATTAAAAGTTATGAAAATTGGTCCAAGAAACAAGTGAAGAAAAGTTGTTCATTAAGTCTTGACAGATAGCTCAAAAAATGCCTACTATCAAGACTTAATGTGAAGCTCAATAGATAGCTTAACAACAACTTGATCTATTGAGAACTACGATTTTTCAGTTTTCCAAATTTGAAATTCGTCCCAAACTTATTTTTTTATTTAGGGTTTCTTTTCTTACACTTCTAGACATTTATAAGGCTTATTTTAAGAGTCTTTACACACGAATACAGAGACCAAGAGTTTTATTTTCTTTATGAGAAGCTACTGTGTTTGTACACCATAGGGTTTTGTAACCAAGTATTTCCTAATCTTCATTGTTGATGAAGTGAAGAACTTTACAGCCAACAACATTGTTCAAGTTGCTGGAGTTAGTCACATACTGGGATTTGTGCAAAGGGTTAGTCACAGATTAGAAATTTGTATATCAAAGGAAAGAAGGCTACTACAAGATCATGTCCAATTGGGTATTAAAGCGAAGGTTCAACTATAGGTTAGTATTTCGGGATAGGCTAGGGTAGTTGGTAAGATTCCTTATACTTGTAACCGCTTGATTGTTGATTAGTGGATTCTTAGGAGTGGTGACATTTAAATCACCCGGTGGAGTTTTTGCCTTGCGAAAGGTTTTCCCCATTTGTCAACAAATCACCGTATCAATTTAATTTCCGCTGTATTTAGTTTTTTTGATGATTTTTTGGTGCCTTCACGATTTGCATGCAATTGAACCTAATGAATCAACTTGGGTAATTGAATTAATTAACCAGGGTTAAGTTATCTTAACCCAACAAACATGACTAATTAGGCCTTGGCACAACAAGGAGAAGTGAGAAATCCCAAGGCTAATTTAACATTTTTGTTTATATGGCCAAAATGAAGTTCCACCACAAAAATATATCTAGAAATTAACTCATATTGGAAATGAGACTTTATTTTATAATCATGGACCAAGGTTAATTGCATTTTTTTTGTTTGATTTGAAAAAATGTGTTAGGGTTCTTATACAACACTCTGTGTTGTTTTATTCTTTATAGTTTGATGGATGGGGTAAGTTCCATGTGTTGAACTCTTGTGTATTGCATGGTTATCATAAACTTATAGTATATAATTTTATTGAGACACAATAATTAAATAAATAATTATTACATAATTTCATAATTCTTAATGATAAGGATAAAACCCAAGGTAGACGGATCCAATCGATAGGGTTAGTCATAAGTGATGTTATTGCCAAAGGAGACGGACTAGATGACCTAACAATCAAAGAGTTGGTGAAGAGGAATGCATCTCGGATGGAAGGCCAGATAGACAGATGGATTTTTCATATGCGATGGATTCCAATGAGATGGATAGACACAGGGTGGACGGTAGTAAAGCCACGTGGCACCTACATGGCCTAAGTAGTCTCCAAGAAACCTAATATGGAAATATGTCACATCTCATGCTCCACCTCCATTAGAGGAATCCCTACAAGGAAAAAACCCACCGATATACGAGCACTTAAGAAGATCTTCTCTACAAGGAAATACCTTTTCCATCATGAAACGGAAGTCAGCCCTACACCACTTTGAAAACCCCAAAGCCCTCACAAATCAAGGTACGCGTAATTTTCCCAGGTCTGGCACTCTAGAGTTGTAGAAATTCTCTTTATCTTAACCTTTGGAGGGTATTGGACTTGTACCATACCGGTACTTTCTGTAAGGTCTTCTTTGTCTCTATTTCGAAGGTTCTGTCTAGAGCACGTGAGAATTATGCAACTCACTGACGATTTTTGGCATCAATTGGTGTCATCTGCAAGAAAGAGACTTTCGTAGTAGAGCCATACTACCATTTCCCAGACAAAGAATTGTATAGTACTCACTCACTTGATGGCAACCAACAACCACCAAAGAGATGAACCACGCATTATTGCCCTGGAAAGAAAGGTACAGACTCTCGCCACAGCTATAGAACGCCTTACCAAGCAAAACCATGACTTGGAAAAACAGTTGTGCCAAAAGAGTGCGGGACCCAATAATCACGGAAAGGAGCAAGAGGGTACCAGTGCTAAATGGAGAGACCAAGAAGGACTAGAAGGCAGCAATGCCTCGAGCAGACAAGAGGGACAAGACATAAGCCATCCATCGCAGATACAACACCACTGTACATGGTTGTAGAGATGCAGATGATGAAAGAAAGGACGGACTTCATGATGAACTCTTTTAGAGGACGAATGTCAAACGACCTCGACAAGTTGGTCCACCAGATAGAATCACCCTTTACTGCACCCATCACTTCATTCCCCCTTCCACCAAAGTTTCGTATGCCACAAATTGAAGCCTGTGATAGGTCTAAGGATCCCTTGGATCACTTGGAGTCATTCAAAACCCTCATGCACTTACATGGTGTTGCAAATGAGATCATATGCTAAGCTTTCCCAACTACACTAAAGGGTCTCGCAAGGGTATGGTTCAACAGGTTGACGCCCAACTCCATCAGTACCTTCAAGAAGCTAAGTGTGTAGTTTGCGTCACACTCTATCGGGGGACACAGGTATAAAAAGTCCATGGCATGCCTGATGAGCATCAAGTAATGGGAGGATGAGACACTGAGGTCTTACATAACATGCTTCAACAAGGAAGCCTCTCAATAGACAAAGCTGATGACAAGATACTTGTTATTGTGTTCACCAATGGATTGTCAAAAGGGGAAGTTTTTGTTCTCCTTATAAAAAAAAATGACCTAAAGACCATGTTAGATGTGCTTTATTGAGCCACTAAGTACATGAACACAGAGGACGTGCTACTAGCCCGAGAAGAGAAACCTAGGAATAGGGAAAGGCAAGAAGAAGCACGGCAAGACATGGGACAAAATTCAACTAGAACTGGTGACCGACAGAAGGATAAGCACTCCAAACCCCCCATTGGAAGGTTCACCAACTTCACCCTGCTGACTGCCCGAATTAATCAAGTGTTAATGCAGATTAAAGACATTACGACCTTGACGTGGCCTAGTAAGCTGAAGGGAGATCCTAGCAAAAGGTCCAGAGACAAGTATTTTGGTTTTCATTGGGATCAAGGTCACGACACATTTGAATGCTATGACTTGAAGTAATAGATTAAAGCCCTTATCAGATAGGGGAAACTACAACTATTCGTCGGTAAAGAAAGGGCAGACCAACCATAGGAATAGGTTGCCAGAAGGGATGGTGAGCACCCCAAGCCACCTTTATGGGACATAAGGATGATTGTAGAATGCACTATAGCGTCTAGTTCATCTAGGAAGGCACGTAAGACTTACCTTAGGATGGTTCAAAACGTCCAACTAATGGGTTTCGTTCTGAAGATGGCACGGGTTGACAACCCAATAATTGGATTCTTGAAAGAAGATGCTTGACATCTCCACCACCCCCACGATGATGAACTCGTTTTTAGCATACGGGTAGGGGATTACAACACTCATCGGGTCCTAGTTGATAATGGGAGCTCTGTTGATATCCTCTATTACCCACGTTCTAGCAGATGCGGATCGAGAGAAAACGACTCGTACCGACCAATGCACCACTCATCGAGTACCCCCTCGATGTAGTTACATTACCTGTGAAGGTCGGAGATTATCCTCAGCAAGTTAGTAAAAATGTTACATTCCTTATTGTTGACTATTCATCTGCTTACAATGCCATAGTAGGCCGGCCTACCCTCAATTCGTGGAAGGCCGTGACTTCGACCTATCACCTGACGATTAAGTTCCCCACTGAATATGGAGTAGGAGAGGTACATGGAGACCAAGTGGCAGCACGCGAGTTCTACATAGCAATGTTGGAGATGGACGACCACTTACAAACCATGAGCATAAAGGAGAAACAGACAATTGCAAAGCTCATTGAAGGGTTGGAAGAGATACTTCTCGATAACTCCAAACCTGAGTGAACAACCAAGATTAGCACCTTCGCCAGTCCATCCATCCGTCAAGCACTCACGACATTCCTACGAGAGAACCAGGATGTCTTTGCTTGGAGCCACGAAGACATGCCTGGGATCAAACCTTCGATCATGGTTCACAGGTTGAACGCATCACCCTCGTTCCCCCTTATCCAGCAAAAGAAGAGAGTGTTTGCCCAGGAGCGAGACAAGGCTATAGCAGAAGAAGTTCACAATTTGCAAGACGCATAATTCATAAGACAAGTATACTATCCTAATTGGCTGGCCAATGTGGTGATGGTCAAGAAAGCCAACGGAAATTGAAGGATGTGTGTAGACTTCATGAACTTAAATAAGGCATGCCCCAAAGATAGCTACCCACTCCTGTGGATCAACATCTTGGTAGACTCGACAGCGAGACACCAGTTGTTAAGCTTCATGGATGCGTTTTCCGGTAACAATCAAATCAAGCTGGTCGAGGCTAATTAGGAGAGGACATCATTCTCCACCAGCCAAGGCCTCTTTTGCTACAAAGTAATGTCATTTGGTCTCAAGAACGTAGGCGCAACATATCAGAGGGTAAGGAACAAAATGTTTGCACATTAGATTGGGAGGAATGTCCAAGTCTACGTGGATGACATGCTAGTGAAAAATCGACGGGAAGACGACCATTTGGAAGACCTCAAGGAAACCTTTGATACCCTCCACTCTTATAATATGAAGCTCAATCCAAGTAAATGCGCATTTGGGGTAATTGCTGGAAAATTCCTAGGGTTCATGGTGTTTTAGAGGGGCATTGAAATCAACCCAGAAAAGATCTAGGCCATAATGGAGATGGCACCATATAGGAACATAAAAGAAATGCAAAGCCTCAATGGCAAGGTAGTAGCGCTGAACAGGTTTGTGTCACGGGTAACGGACAAATGCCTGCCTTTCTTTCACACATTGAAGAAGTCCTTTAAGTGGACAACCGAGTGTTAACAGGCATTCGAGGACTTAAAGGCATATCTCTCCTCCCTGCCATTGCTAAGTCCTTCTAAAGTTGGAGAAGAATTATTTCTTTACTTGGCCGTCTCCCTAGCTGCTGTTAATGTAGCCTTGGTCAGAGAAGAAGACAGGATGCAAAAGCCCGTAAACTACATCGACAGAGCACTCTGAGGCGTAGAGGAGAGGTACCCCCCGTGGGAAAAGCTAGCCTTCGCCTTAGTGACCGCAACTCGCAAGCTCAAACCATATTTTCAGGCCCACACGGTGATTGTTTTGAAAGAAAAGCCTTTACGGAGAGCAATAAGTAATCCTTATGCCACTGGACGAAAGGCACTATGGGCAATTGAGTTGAGTGAATTCAACGTACAGTATTGCACATGCACTACTATGAAGGGACAGGTGGTCACTGACTTCATTGCAGAGTTCACCAATATGGAAGGCTAGGGGTCAGAAGAGCATCCTCAATGGAGTATCTACACGGAAAAATCGTCCAACAATGAGGCCCCTACCATCAAGTGCATGGTTCATCTTGACTTCCTTACAACCAACAATGAGGCAGAGTACAAAACTTTAGTGGCAGGATTGGATCTCGCAAAAGTAGCAAGGGCCACAAGTGTGGTTTTTTATTGCGACTCTTAGGTGGTCACAAGTCAGGTGAATGGTGATTACGAATGCAAAGGTGAAAGGAAAAAGAAGTACCTAGAGCAAGTAAGGAAATGGGTGGATGACCTACAAGCCAAGTTTGTTCAAATCCCAAGGGGAGAGAACGAGTAAGCTGACCGTCTTGCCAATGCTACATTAGTGGAACACGTGCTCATTCTCGGTAAGGTACTTTCTTTTGTTCAACTTTCACCTTTAATAGATGGCATTGGTGTGCAGGAGATAGGTTCTGAAAGCAACTAGACCACACCAATAGTCTCCTACTTGAGAGACGGCACATTACTTGACAGTAAGGAGGCCGCAAGGAAGCTAAAGGTTCAGGCGGCACGATTCATCCTAATAAAGTATGTCTTGTACAAAAGAGGCTTCTCTTAATTGTACCTAAGATGCCTAAGCCCCGAGGAAGCCAGTTATGTCATGAGGGAAGTTCATAAAGGGATCTGTAGGAACCATTCGGGGTCACGATCACTAGTACACAAGGTGATTCAGGCCAGATACCATTGGCTTACCATGCAAAAGGATGCCCAAGCCTATGTCAAAGCTTGCGACAAGTGTTAGAGATTCAGTAACATCATCAAACAGCCAATAGAAGAGTTCATTCCAATGACGGCCCCATGGCCTTTTGCTCAATGGGGGTTGGACATCATGGGCCCATTCCCAACAGTAATAAGGCAACTAAAGTTTCTAATGGTTGGCATAGATTACTTTACCAAATGGATGGAAGTTGAAGCCTTAGCCACCATCATGGAGAAAAACGTACGGAGCTTCGCCTGGAGAAACATCATCTATAGGTACGAGATCCCTAGAGTCTTGGTGTCGGACAACGGAAAGCAGTTCGACAACAAGCCGTTCAGGGATTTTTGCTCATAATTGGGGATCAAGAATCACTACTCCTCACCCGCCCACCCTCAGGCCAATGGACAAGTTGATGTCATGAACCGATCCTTGCTAAATATTATCAAGACTTGGCTCGAGGGGGCAAAGGGCATATGGCTAAACGAGCTATCAAGTGTACTATGGGCATATAGGGTGACAGCCAAAACACCTATAGGAGAAACACCCTTTTGACTAGCATATGGGAGCGAGGTCGCTATCCTCGTTAAGGTCGGACTCATAAGCTATAAGGTGGAGAACCACGATGAGAGTAGGAACGATAAAGCCATGCGCCTATTGCTGGACCTAGTGGATGAGGTTAGAGCAACAACTAAACAAAGGTTAGCACAATACTAGGACCTCATGCCCAAGCACTACAATTCCAAAGTTTGACATAGGGACATTCAAGTTAGAGATCTCGTCCTGAGGAAAGTGACGGGCACTACAAGAGATCCCTCACAAGGGAAGCTACGTCCTAATTAGGAAAGACCCTACAGAATCACTTTATGGCAGAGGAAAGGCACCTATCACTTGGAGACACTCGACAGACAAAAGTTGCTGCATCTATGGAACACCGAGCACCTAAAGAAATACTACCAGTAGATGATGGCATGCAAACCACTCCTCATTTCCAGTTTATTTCATTCTAGTTGTTTTTATTATCTACAGTTCTTTTTAGCCCAAGGGGCAACTTTTTATTTTTTTAGAACAATTTTGCTTATGCATGTGTTTATCATAATAAGAGGAGTTATTCAAAAATATCATGCGCATATATACATCTCTACAAAACCACGTCTACGACCAAATCCTTAGGTGGACAGATTTATCCTAAGGACGCATTAAAATTTATTAATGTCCATTAGTGGACGGATACATCCCAAGGAATACCTTAAAATTTATACAAGTCCATGAATGGATGGGTACATCCAAAGGATGCCTTGCAATTTATTGAAGTCCATTAGTGGACAGATACATCCGAAGGAATGCCTTAAAATTTATACAACTCCATGAATGGACGGGTAAATCCAAAGAATGCCTTGCAATTTATTAAAGTCCATTAGTGGACGGATACATCCCAAGGGATGCCTTAAAATTTATATAAGTTTATGAGTGGATGGGTGCATCCAAAGGATGCCTTGTCATTTATTAAAGTCCATTAGTGGATGGATACATCCCAAGGGATGCCTTAAAATTTATACAAGTCCGTTAGTGGATGGGTGCATCCAAGGGATGCCTCGCAATTTATTAAAGTCCATTAGTGGATGGATACATCCCAAGGGATGCCTTGAAATTTACTGAGTCCTTAAGTGTATGAAGGCATCCCCAAGGATGGCTTTAAATTTTCTGACCTATATAATAAACGGGTACGACTAATATTAAATAATTTATTAAGTCCAAAGATTGCTAAATTTGTGGATGGATAAAAAATTATACCACGTGCAATAGATCCCAAAAGGGAACGAATAGGTGTGTTTGATCCCACCTAGACAAAAAAATCCACTGAAGTATTATGGCAAAGGATGTTCAGACATACAAGTAACCAATGCAAGTAACAGATATAAAAAGATAATAATAAAATTCTCATGGAGGGCAAATGTTTACATCCAAAACCCAAGGATTTTGTTAGGTTTTGAGTTTGTAATGTTGGCAAACCATGACAAAATATGACAAAAACTAAGTCTCATTAGTTTAGAATGGTCTACATTCGAAAATCGCATATCAGCAAAATCTGCAAAACGTAAAAAGGCCATAACTTATTTGTTTGAAGCCCAAATCGTGAGCCGTTTTTTCCAGTATTTAAAGGACATTATAAGCTAAACCTAGGTAGGGTTTTGAGAGTTTTTTAGAGATATTAGAGTGAATCTTGTGCCTCTTTTATAGATCTAGGGTTTTGTGCCCAAAAGTTCTCTTATGTCTTCTACCGGTGCTATTCCTTGTTGAATCTCAAGATTCGGTATTGTAGAAGTTGCTGCCTTCTCTTGTCATCAAAGGTGTTGATGATCTAAACCTTCAAGGGTGGTCTTGGAGTCACAAACAGGAGAATTTGTGTTGCTAAACCTTTGAGTGGGATCTCAAAGTCACAAACGGGGGTGTTTGTGTTCTGCAAAGGCCAAAGAAAGAAAGAGTCCGTGGATTCGGAGCTTGCATGTGGTCGTGTCAATAAGTTCTACTGGTTGGTAGCAATAAGAAGTCAAGTGTGGGGGCTTGTAAGTCTTATTGTATGAACTTCGATTCTTTCTAGTGGATTTGCTTTTTACCTTGAGGATAGCTAGGTTAAATCCTCCCCAGGTTTTTACCGATTTGGTTTCTTAGGTGATCATATCTTGTGTTATTTATTTTCAGCTGCTTTGCATGAATTGATCTTTGTTATTGTATAACCTAGACTTGTTTAATTGGACTAAGTAACAACTTGGCTAATTATCTAGGTTTAATCAATTGTTTAAGGGGTCTAAAAACCAACAAGTGATATCAAAGCGAGTTGCTCTTTTGTTTTAGATCTTTTGATCTAAGAGCTGATCCTTGACCCCTGTTGTCATGGATAATTTGAAGTGTCTTTCTGATCATGTTTCTGCTCATGCTTATGTTGATTTTATTGATGCCTGTGAAACTCTTCATAAGAAATTATTGAAATCTATGAAAATTGCTAAGAAATTAAAGGAAGAGTTAAAATTGGCTAATCTTGAAAAAGAAGAATTGGTTGTTAGATTAGATGAATCTAATAAAAAGAATGAATTTTTGAGAAATCAAATTTCCTCTCAAGATGAGAAGATGAAAAGTTTGGAACAAGAGTTAGTTGAATCTAAAGTTAAAATTGAAAATTTGACTAGTACCAAGCCTGTTGTTGATAACAGAAGTGTTTCTGTTTCTCTTAAGCCTAAAACTGAGAAAGTTTATATCCCTCCTTTTAAGAGGAATAATAAAGAAAAGACTTATTTTGCTAGGTTAGACAAAGGTAAAAGTTCTGATGTTGACGCTGAAGTTTCTAAACCTAAGTCTAAACCTATTGTTAGAGAGCATAATAAATCTGTTTTTGTGCCTACTTGTCACCTTTGTGGTGTAGTTGGTCATATTAGACCAAATTGTTCCTTATTGAGGCAAAAACCAAAATCTGAGACTAGACTTGTTGTTAGGAATACTGATGTTCCTAAATTTGTTCCTGTTTGTCACTTTTGTGGTGTCTCCGGTCACATTCATCCTAATTGTTATAAATTGAAATTTAAGCATTCAGTGTTTCAATCTAGGATATGTGATGATATTTCTCCTGCCATAAGTCCATATAAATTGTTTCATATTCTTTTGAAAAATTTGAGCTTGTTGGCTTGTGAAAGGAATTTGCAGGATTTCAGTCTTTCTCGGAAGATTGGTATAATCCCTCAAATACACTCCGCTTCTCATGGATTTTCACCTACAAAGCCGAAGTCTCGTGCTAGATGGGTGAGAAAAGATTCTCTAAGGTGAGTGTTGCTGACTTGTCTCTGATTTAATTCTTTCAATTGCTTGTGGACATGTTTTGCTTTTGTTTTTGGTTGTTTTGTTTTTTTTAAGTTTTTTTTTTTTAAATAAAAAAAAAATACAAAAACATTGAAAAATTTTCAAAAAGACGAAAATATTTTATTTTGAGTCTTGTTTTATTTTTCTTGAGGATTACATGAATTATGATATCTCTCTTGATTTAGAACATGCTTGACATTGTGGAGAAACTTGAATAGTATGTGTTAAATAAGTGCTAAGCTATTTCTAATTTTGTGTGAGTATGTACTAGTTTGTACATATACTCATGGGTTAATTAAGAAATTGATATTTCTTATTTGTGTACCCTCTATAGCTTAGTTAAGCATTGTCATTCATTGCATTTGCATTGTTCATTTAGCATAATATGTGCTTTTTTGTTTTTGGTCATGTAGTTTTTAAAAACCAAAAAGATTTTTGTGTTTTGTATTTCACATCTTGGATTTATAATCAAGGATTGGCCATATTATTTTTATATAACAAGTTTATGTACCTTGTTTAGCTTTGATGAGCTTATTTATTGCACTTTACTAATTGAAGTTTTGTAGTGCATGTTGTGTGGGAAAGATGTTTATGGTGTTTATCACTTTGTCTTAATCTTGAAGTCACATGTTATTTGACTGTCGGACTTGATCCTTTTGAGAAAGGCATAAATAACCATCTCATCACTGTTCACTAGTCAATCATGAACACCTTAGTGCATATCGTAAGATTTTGTGCTCGAGAAAGTGTAGCACATGCACCCAAAAAAAAAAAAAAAAAAAAAGGTGAAGCCTTGGTTTAATTGCTTAATACTTAAAATTGGTGTGTACTATTAGGCTTGCCAAATCACATAATTAAAATTGGTGTGTATATTATGAGGTATAAATTCAAGAAACTTACATGATTGCAAGCTTATGTTCTAGGAGATGTGGAAGTTATATGATGTAACTCTTTAGGTGATAGTCTCTTTCAAATTCTATGTGATGAATTTTGTAGACATTGTGATTGATTTCTATTTACATATCACCTCACATTTATCTCAAGCTTTTACTAGTTGCACACACTACACAAGTTACTCCTTGCTAAACTTGGTACATTATATTGTGTGTGACCTTGTTGTGGCCATCCAAGAATAAAGTTCCTTGATTTTGATGCAAAATGTGCTTAATGTTTGAGTTTTGGAGACAAACTGGTTGAAAAACTTGTTTTTAGAAGATCTGGGTTGAATTCAAGTGTTTTTTTAAAAAACTTTTAATCTCATACTCATGCATTTCATTCATGAAATATTGTGCTTTGAGGAGTTTCTGCATAAAATTGTTCTGTTTTTCAAAAAGTTGATTTTTCCATGCATCATTTATGTTTAGGATTCACATGCATTGCATTGTTTTTGTATCCATTTTGCAGTTTTGCAGTCATATCTCTTATTGTTTTCACACATAACATGCATACACTTTTCTACATTGGGTACTCAAATTGATCAAAAAATTGATTGATTAATTTTTAAGTTATGTACTTTTTAGTATATGCCATTTTTATGTGTGAACTGCAGAAAATATTTTTTTTCTTAAGAGATATGATGGATAATCAATGTGCAAATATTTTCTCTACTCATGCAACTGTTTATGGGTCACATAGTGTCATGTTTGCATTTTATTGAAAGAGAGAATATTTTTTCTTCATGTGTATCCTCAACTTAGTTTTTTTAAAACTTGGTTTGTGTCGTTTTATTTATCCCCACCCCCTTTATTTTTCCCCAAAACTTGTTTTGTTTTTCCTATTTTTATAGGGGGAGAAATTTTTTTAACCTTTGTGGTTCTTAAGGGGAGTTGTTGCTCTTCCTAGGGGGAGTTGTCTATATTTTCTCTTACTCTGTTGCGTATATTTTCTGTCTATCTTCTGATTAGGTAGTCTTTGTCAATACGTGACAAAAAGGGGGAGACATAAATGACCTATTTGTTTTGTTTAGGGGGAGAATATAAAAAACTTTTTGATGTATCTAACTTAGGGGGAGAGTTAGTTTACTTTTGTTTTTTTATATTCTGTTTCATATTATTGTTTATATGTCTTTCTTTCCACACATACAATGATGTGTTTGTTGAGTGTTTCAGGAAAGGCAGGTACATTCTGATCAAGATCTTCTACCTCTTCTTGCAACTTCTAGGTTAGGAGTCTTGGATTGGGATTTGTGATATATTTGGGCATTTTATTGTATATGGGCATTATGTTGTATGTGCGTTTTGTCACGGATTGTCAAAGGGGGAGATTGTTAGGTTTTAAGTTTGTAATGTTGGCAAACCATGACAAAACATGACAAAAACTAAGTCTCATTAGTTTAGAATGGTCTACATTCGAAAATCGCATATCAGCAAAATCTGTAAAACGTAAAAAGGCCATAACTTATTCGTTTGAAGCCCAAATCGCGAGCCGTTTTTTCCAGTATTTAAAGGACATTATAAGCTAACCCTAGGTAGGGTTTTGAGAGTTTTTTAGAGAGATTAGAGTGCATCTTGTGCCTCTTTTATGGATCTAGGGTTTTGTACCCAAAAGCTCTCTTATGTCTTCTACCGGTGCTATTCCTTATTGAATCTCAAGATCTGGTATTGTAGAAGTTGCTGTCTTCTCTTGTCATCAAAGGTGTTGATGATCTAAACCTTCAAGGGTGGTCTTGGAGTCACAAACAAGAGAATTTGTGTTGCTAAACCTTTGAGTGGGATCTCAAAGTCACAAACGGGGGTGTTTGTGTTTTGCAAAGGCCAAAGAAAGAAGGAGTCCGTGGATTCGGAGCCTGCACGTGGTCATGTCAATAAGTTCTACTGGTTGGTAGCAATAAGAAGTCGAGCGTGGGGGCTTGTAAGTCTTATTGTATGAATTTCGATTCTTTCTAGTGGATTTGCTTTTTATCTTAAGGATAGTTAGGTTAAATTCTCCCCAGGTTTTTACCGGTTTGGTTTCCTAGGTGATCATATCTTGTGTTATTTATTTTCCGCTGCTTTGCATGAATTGATCTTTGTTATTGTATAACCTAGACTTATTTAATTGGACTAAGTAACAACTTGGCTAATTATCTAGGTTTAATCAATTGTTTAAGGGGTCTAAAAACCAACAGATTTTTATAATAGAAAGGGAAAAAAAAAAAAAGAAGAAGAAGAAGAAGAAAGAGACAATAATGAGCTTTAAAAACTAAGGTTGGTCAACAGGAGCCTCCTCATCCTTCTCTTTATCAACCATCTTGGCCTCCTCAAAAGGATAGGTCTCATCCTCAAAGGATTTAACCTAATCGTCTTGAAGAACGGACTCTCTGTCACCTTGAGCATTGGAAGTGGGGTTGTCTGCAAATAACTCATCAATACCTTCAGGGTCGACAGATCAAGCTGAGGTCTGGGCCATGGCGTCAACAAATATTTGAGGCAAGTCCAGATTGGGGAAGGAAGCCTTGACTTGACGGAGGCAGCCATTGAAGCCGTCAGTAAAACAACCACCTAGCTCGTAAAGAAAGGCATCGGAGTTATGAAACTCCTTTATCGAGTCCTCCTTGGTGCGAAGAACTTGCTTCCTTAACAAGGAGATCTCCCCCTCCTTATCCTTGAGCACATTCTTCAGCACCTCGGTTTGTCCCTCGTACTCCTCCAAGAGCTTCTTCGTCAGGTCAAATTTCTTGATCTGGATCTCCTTCCAGGCCTCGAGCTCACATAGTCTAGTCTCCACGACGTCAGCCCTCTCTTTTAAACGATCCACCAACTTCTCACGAGCCATGCAACGGTCCATCAAGCCCTTCATCATTAGCACCACCTGCGAAAATAAAAACATCATTAGAAACAAAGGTAACAAAGTGATGGGAAAGAAAAAAGGTCGGATACACACTTGTGCCAGGCTGAAAAGGCCCGTCTCCCCCATAGCCTCGATTGCATGGTTGCCCAAGTCCTCATAATCATTAGCCTTAATGATGGATGAGAGATGCTTGATAGTGTATCACAAAATGGAGGAGGACAGGGTGCTTCTTAGAGATGGGACCTTGACCCATCATCAAACCTTTCCCTTTTCCCAAGATGGGGTAGAAGCAGTTTAGTGGATGGAGGTGCCTCCCTGACGATGGAACCAGTCACCACCTTTGGATTTTTAGGAGGTCGGTCAAATTTATTTTTCTTTTTTTTCTCTTTATGAACTGATTCAATGGACTTGTTCCCTTAGGTGGCACACCCTCTTCCTGCTTCTTCGCCTGCACGGCGGCTTGCTGACAGATGTAAGCCCTCCTTCTTACTGTCTTCCATTTTTGCACAAAAGGGGATTGAAAGAAAGAGTTAGACAGAAATTACTAAAAAATTTAAAAAGAAATGTTAAAAGAATAGGCGACGAACTCACATTTGCACGCTTGTTTATCGTAGCGACAGGCAGTGGCTGTAGGCTTAGGACCCTCACAGTACCAATGTAGGGTGTCCAAAGTGACAAGCTTTTGTCACGTCCTCTCATTCAACAAGATTTTGAAGATCCTCTCCAAAAAGCTCCATTGCTCAAGATCAACCTCTGGGAGGTTCTGAGCTACAATAAGAGACAATTAGACTAACAAGTAAAACTGGCAAGGTAAGTAAATAGGCAAATTTAAACAAAGCAGACGCCTACCAGATGGAGGCATTATACCCTAAGTTTTATCAACAAGAGGCATATTCTCCTATTCATTTGGATGGCACATCCAATTGTCCCCATGAATAAAGAAGTACTGGTTCTTCCAGTTCCTATTAGAATCAGGAGTCTCGTACACTAACCTAAGCGACAGCTTCCTCGACAAGAACTTGTATATACCCCTAGATTTGACAATTTCGGAAGGACGGTAACAACAGAAGAATTCCTCCACGGTTAGTTGATGTTCCCTATTAGTTAGAACCCTATACAATACTTCTGCACCAAGGAAGCATTCGGAGCAATCTGGGTGACGACTAGTCCTAAGTATTGAAGTAGGCGACATTGAAGAGAACTCAAGGGCAGTCTAAGTTCTGCCTTGAACATCTGCTTGTACACCCCAACGTCTTCAGCATCCTGGTAATAGCACTTTCCAAATTTGAAGGGTAAAGAGATGGGGATGTCGATGGGGATCTAATATCTCTCCCATAAGGTGTCAAAAATGTTTTCTCTTAATAGAAGAGTTAAAATCATTGACCATCCACATGAGGGGAAGAACGAACTTCCTAAGGCCGTCAAGACCAATGACAGGTCTAATTTGAGATTTAACATGTCCGACACTCTCCTCATCGTCTGAGTCTCTGCTTGCATCACTCTCTGACCCATCCACGTCCGAGTCCTCATCTTGCTCCTCAGAAGGTGAGTTGGCAAACAGAACCCTTTTGGTATAAGAGGCACCGGGGTCATCTTGACCTGACGGAAACACCTCATCATAGCCTGCTCCTTCACGGACACACGATTGCTCACTCAACACTTCACTAGACATCTACTACACCTACACATGACATATAAATTTCTAAGACTATAGGTCTGCATATACGACGAACGTACAACATTTAAGAAAAGCCAGAAAATAAAAATTTGAGAATAGGACAGAGAGCACTTATAGTTGAACGACATAGAAAAGGGACGGAAATGGCATAGTAAACGGGGGCATTTAGGTGACGGAATGACAATTTCTTGCAAGTGACGGTGGCACTTTGACACTAGAAAGTAGTTGTGGAAAGTAGAAATTAAAGGGAGAAGCAACATATATAGAGAGGAAATGGTGCGGGAGACAAAAAGACGCTTCGGTCCGAGTAACCAACCACTGAAATTGTGCCATATGTCCCCCCAACATTTATGACTCTTAACTAACCTATCAATCAAAACGCAACTCCTTGGAACTAGGTGAGACCATCACTCCACGAGTCCGTCGAGGATACCAGATGATAGACCCATGGAGTGAGGGGGCAACTGATAAGGATAAAACCTAAGGCAGACAAATCCAATCGACAGGGTTAGTCATAAGTGATGGTATTGCCAAAGGAGATGGACTAGATGACCTAACAATCAAAGAGCTGGTGAAAAGGAATGCATCTCGGACGGAAGGGCATACAGACAGACAGATTTTTCATAGGGGACGGATTCCAATGAGATGGACTGACACAGGTCTGATGGTAGTAAAGCCACGTGGCCTAAGTGGTCTCCAAGAAACCTAATATGGAAATGACTCGCATCTCACGCTCCACTGCCATCAGAGGAATCCCTAGAAGGAAAAAATCCCCCGATATACGAGCACTTAACAAGATCTTCTCTACAAGGAAATACATTTTCCATCAAGAAATGGAAGTTAGCCCTATACCACTATAAAAACCCCCCAAAGTCATCACAAATCAAGGTACGCGTAATTTTCCCAAGTCTGGCACTCTAGAGTTGTAGAAATTCTCTCTAACTTAACCTTCGGAGGGCATTTGGCCGGTACCACACTGGTACTCTTTGCAAGGTCTTCTTTGTCTCTATTTCACAAGTTCAGTCTAGAGCACATGAGAACTGTGCAGCTATTGACGATTTTTGGCATCATCACTTAATTTACGTATTTAATTCGCATATGAATTGTCTATGTAATTGCGCTAAAATATACCAAGTTTTATAAGTGGATTGCAGTTTTGTTGATAATAATAATAATATTGAACATTGAAAGTATTTTTTTACCTTTGAGAAGTTGTTGAATAACTCTTTATAGACCATGTTTTTAGTATATCGTTGTACCTTTGGAAAGTTCAGGCTAACATTCAATGTAATCAACTCTTACAATAAACTCTCATAAAAAAAATAAAAAAATTCTTACAATAAACCATAAGAAGACTCATTTATCTTACCATTCTAAATAATTAACATTTCCATGTAATCATACTTTCGATTTAGGGCACTAGACCCACTATTATTTATCAAAAATAACAATATAAAAACCTTAATTTCAAAATTATGGAGTCAGCTATGTTGACTAATTACAAAAAGAAAAAATCCTAACTAACCAATACCTAATACTACCACATAATTATCATACTATTAATCAGAGAACTGAAAGATTGTAATTAACACTGAACAAAAACCCTAATCACAAACCTTTTATGTGAGTCCATTGTGTTGGAGGAGATGATAAAGCAAAGACTATTTTTTCATATAAAGCCATTACAGTTTTCTCGTCCAGCTTTGAGTTTCTCATATAAAAAAGAATCAAAATTGCTTCTTCTTCTCTGCTACACTCCTCAGAGTATTCATATTGGCATCAACCTTTTCACTCACCATTCTCTCCTCCATGACTTTGGCAAGCAAGACTTCTCGTTTTTTCTGTACAAGGAAATTTTTGTTTTCTTTTTATTGCTTGCAGCGAAAGGAACCAGAAAAAGAAATATATAGAGCCAGATAATCAGAACCTGTATTTTAAGGTTTTTCCCAAAGGGGTTTGGGTTTGGGAATCCAAGTCGCTAGTCTATATATATATAGAAAACCGAAACCTCTGCTGGCATCACAATTTTCCACGTCAGCACAACACAATATTTAAAAAATAAAAAATAAAATTAAAACACTATTTTTCTCTCCAAAACCCGATACTTATCTTCTTTTTTTTCTTTTTCTTTTTTTGGATAAAATCTGATATTTTAAGCTAAGTTTAATCTAAAGATTATTATTATTTTTTAAAAAAATCTGCAATAAAAGGATAATGATTGAGAAACATTGTTAAAAATCACAGTTTTATGCGCGGTATATAGGTTTTGGAGTGTTTTGAACTTCAGCCAGATAATAAGATCTTTCTGGAACTGATTCCAATTTTTCCCAAGGTAAGGATGTGTCGTAGGTTGACTAGTCTTCAAGTTATAGTATAGTAATTGAATAGCTTTATTTTACTAATACTTCTGTCATTCTTTGCAGTCTCATGCTTCACAGATTCTTGGTTTTAAATTTCAATATTATCAGCATATGGAAGTAGATAGTCCTGTACCATTTGGGCTGTATAAGCACAACACAATATTTAAAATATAAAAAATAAAATTAAAACACTATTTTTCTCTCCAAAACCTGATACTTATCTTCTTTTTTTCTTTTTCTTTTTTTGGATAAAATCTGATATTTTAAGCTAAGTTTAATCTAAAGATTATTATTATTTTTAAAAAAAATCTGCAATAAAAGGATAAGTATCTGCTTTATTGCAATAAACCCAAAAACAAAGTTAACTAATTTTTTAAAAACCCTACAACCAAACTTCTTGAACCCTACGTTATAGAATATAATCTATATATATATATATATATATATATATATAACCGAAGCCTCTGCGGGCACCACAATTTTCCACGTCAGCACAACACAATATTTAAAAAATAAAAAATAAAATTAAAACACTATTTTTCTCTCCAAAACCCGATACTTATCTTCTTTTTTTTCTTTTTCTTTTTTTGGATAAAATCTGATATTTTAAGCTAAGTTTAATCTAAAGATTATTATTATTTTTTTTAAAAAATCTGCAATAAAAGGATAATGATTGAGAAACATTGTTAAAAATCACAGTTTTATGCGCGGTATATAGGTTTTGGAGTGTTTTGAACTTCAGCCAGATAATAAGATCTTTCTGGAACTGATTCCAATTTTTCCCAAGGTAAGGATGTGTCGTAGGTTGACTAGTCTTCAAGTTATAGTATAGTAATTGAATAGCTTTATTTTACTAATACTTCTGTCATTCTTTGCAGTCTCATGCTTCACAGATTCTTGGTTTTAAATTTCAATATTATCAGCATATGGAAGTAGATAGTCCTGTACCATTTGGGCTGTATAAGCACAACACAATATTTAAAATATAAAAAATAAAATTAAAACACTATTTTTCTCTCCAAAACCCGATACTTATCTTCTTTTTTTCTTTTTCTCTTTTTGGATAAAATCTGATATTTTAAGCTAAGTTTAATCTAAAGATTATTATTTTTTTTTTTTAAAATCTGCAATAAAAGGATAAGTATCTGCTTTATTGCAATAAACCCAAAAACAAAGTTAACTAATTTTTTAAAAACCCTACAACCAAACTTCTTGAACCCTACGTTATAGAATATAATCTATATATATCTATATATAACCGAAGCCTCTGCGGGCACCACAATTTTCCACGTCAGCACAACACAATATTTAAAAAATAAAAAATAAAATTAAAACACTATTTTTCTCTCCAAAACCCGATACTTATCTTCTTTTTTTCTTTTTCTTTTTTTGGATAAAAACTGATATTTTAAGCTAAGTTTAATCTAAAGATTATTATTATTTTTAAAAAAAATCTGCAATAAAAGGATAAGTATCTGCTTTATTGCAATAAACCCAAAAACAAAGTTAACTAATTTTTTAAAAACCCTACAACCAAACTTCTTGAACCCTACGTTATAGAATATAATCTATATATATATATATATATATCACCGAAGCCTCTGCGGGCACCACAATTTTCCACGTCAGCACAACACAATATTTAAAAAATAAAAAATAAAATTAAAACACTATTTTTCTCTCCAAAACCCGATACTTATCTTCTTTTTTTTCTTTTTCTTTTTTTGGATAAAATCTGATATTTTAAGCTAAGTTTAATCTAAAGATTATTATTATTTTTTTAAAAAAATTTGCAATAAAAGGATAATGATTGAGAAACATTGTTAAAAATCACAGTTTTATGCACGGTATATAAGTTTTGGAGTGTTTTGAACTTCAGCCAGATAATAAGATCTTTCTGGAACTGATTCCAATTTTTCCCAAGGTAAGGATGTGTCGTAGGTTGACTAGTCTTCAAGTTATAGTATAGTAATTGAATAGCTTTATTTTACTAATACTTCTGTCATTCTTTGCAGTCTCATGCTTCACAGATTCTTGGTTTTAAATTTCAATATTATCAGCATATGGAAGTAGATAGTCCTGTACCATTTGGGCTGTATAAGCACAACACAATATTTAAAATATAAAAAATAAAATTAAAACACTATTTTTCTCTCCAAAACCCAATACTTATCTTCTTTTTTTCTTTTTCTCTTTTTGGATAAAATCTGATATTTTAAGCTAAGTTTAATCTAAAGATTATTATTATTTTTTTTAAAAATCTGCAATAAAAGGATAAGTATCTGCTTTATTGCAATAAACCCAAAAACAAAGTTAACTAATTTTTTAAAAACCCTACAACCAAACTTCTTGAACCCTACGTTATAGAATATAATCTATATATATATATATATATATATATAACCGAAGCCTCTGCGGGCACCACAATTTTCCACGTCAGCACAACACAATATTTAAAAAATAAAAAATAAAATTAAAACACTATTTTTCTCTCCAAAACCCGATACTTATCTTCTTTTTTTCTTTTTCTTTTTTTGGATAAAATCTGATATTTTAAGCTAAGTTTAATCTAAAGATTATTATTATTTTTTAAAAAAATCTGCAATAAAAGGATAAGTATCTGCTTTATTGCAATAAACCCAAAAACAAAGTTAACTAATTTTTAAAAAACCCTACAACCAAACTTCTTGAACCCTACGTTATAGAATATAATTTTTTTATTTCAAAATCTTTTGATTATGCGTTAATTTATTTTTTGCTATTATATATTAGATAACAAGAAAAAATTAAATATATATCACCATATGCCACAAAGATGATTATTATTATTTAAAAAAAAAAAACTGCAGTAAAAGGATAAGTATCGGCTTTATTGCAATAAACCCAAAAAAAAAAAGTTAATTAATTTTTTAAAAACCCTACAACCAAACTTCTTGAACTCTACGTTATAGAATATATTTTTTTTTTTTTCAAAATCTTTTGTTTATGCGTTAATTTTTTTTTTACTATTATATATTAGATAACAACAAAAAATTTAAAATATATATATATATATATATCACCATATGCCACAATCATACATACTATTATGTCCTGGTGCTATTCAAACTCATAAATTTATTTGGGACTCTAATTCTATCATTTTATTTTTTTTAAATAATATAATTTTCTATCAGATATACATATATATATATGTATTTCTATTGTTTCAATAATTTATATGCTCTGAATCATTCGATTCTTTAATTTTATTTGTTGGCATTTTGAAAGTTTTAATATCTACATTTTTGCGTTAGTTATTGCAATATCTGAACATGTTTAGCAGATTTCAATGGTTATACCATGAATTATATATTCTTTTAAAGATAACCTATTTTTCTCTTGTATTTCTCTATTGTGTAGTCATATATATATATATATATATATATATATTGTTTCAAAATTTTCTAGGCAGTACTAAAACCAATTGGTAGATTTTTCACAAGATATTGCACATTCAAACAATGACTTCTTTATCAAATAGTATAGTATAGTTTCATAATCAATTTTAAATTTTATATAATTATTTTAGTCTATCACACAAACAAGTAGGTTCCCGTGCGTAGCACAGGTTTGCGACTAGTTTTTAATATAATAATAACTAGTCTCTAACCCATGTTATGCACGGAAACCTACCTATTTGTGAGATAGACTAAAATAATTTTATAAAATCTTGAATTGATTAAGAAACTACATCATTGCATGATTTGCTCTTGTATGACTTCAATTTGTGCTACAATTTGATGAAAAAGCCATTGTTTGATCGTGCAATGGCTTACAAAAAATTTGTACGACAGTTTCAGATACTGCAAAAAAAATAACACAAAAATTCAGATATTAAAACTTCTGAAAAACAAAAAAAATATTAAAGTATCAGATGATTCACAACTTAGAAATTATTGAAATAAAACTAAATATATATATATATATATATATATATATATAACTAAACAATAGAAAAATACAAGAGAAAGATGGGTTATATTCAAAAAAATAATTAATAGCTATAACTATTGAGAGGAACCTACAAATTATAGATAACATATATATGTGTGTGTGTGTGACTACACAATAGAGAAATATAAGAGAAAGATGTATTACCATCAGAAAAATAATTCAAATGTTAAAACTTTTGAAAGGACAAAAAATATTTAAAAAATCATAAGATTTACTTTCTATAAATTTTTGAAACAAAACAAAATGTATATGATTACATAATGGAGAAATATATAACAAAAATTGATTACTTTCAAAAGAATAATTCATAGTATAGTCATTGAAATTTGCTAAACATGTTCAAATATTGCAAAAACTAACACATTCAAATGTTAAAACTTCCAAAATGCCAAAAAAGATATATAATCAAAGAATAAGTTTTTGAAAAAATTCAAAAAATATATGACTATTCAAAAGAAAAATATAAGAAAAGAAAAAAGTACACGAACCCATAAAGTAATAAGTTTTAAATTTTAACGGATCTAAACTTTAAATGATGAAAAAAAAAATCATATATAGTCACAGGCGTAAGGTTTGGTGGTTCATGTATGAAAATCATATTTTTTTTTTTAAAGTACATGAAAGACCATAATTTTTTTTTTTTTTAACAAAGTAGAGGAGAAGTAAATAACAGAAGAAGAGCTCATACCTTTACTCAACATTTTCTTTTAAAAAAAAAAAAAAATTAGGGTTTGCACTATCAGATCCATTTAAATTTGCAGAGAAATTCCCAAAATCTAATATCAATGCACAAACCCACCATAAATAAATCATAAAAAATCATACATATTTCTTAGTTTTCCCTAAACTTTCAAATACCCTTGAAATCCCTAATGGAACCCAATAAAAATTATTATCTAAAACTTTCTTTCAAATTTGGAATTTATCTGTACCTCAAAGGCTCATAGATTAGTGCCTACATAGAAACCTTATAAAAAAAATAAAAAAAATCCAAATTTACAAAGGGAAGGAAACCACATTAAAATTGCAATAATATAACAACAAAAACCACTATTAGAAATTGAATAGGGAAATTTTAGGGCAACACTCACTTGGATGTGTGGAAATTGGAGAGAGACCTTCCCATTGATCCAGGATGGTTTGTTCTTGAAGAGGTATCGTAAGATAGCCTAGAGAGAAGAAGGCTTTCAAAAGAGAGTGAGAGAGAGAAACGGAGAGAGGAGCTTATAGAGAGAAAAAGATATATGTAATTTGGAGATAAATTATCAACATTTGAGTTTGAGTTTAAGTTGAACTTGTTAGAGAGATAGAGTTCCACTCCTTGTTAAGTTTGGACTTTGGCTTATTAATGTCAAAGATTAGTCCTCCTTGGGTTAAAGTTGATATTGTTAATTAAAAAATGTTAAATAATTTTGTTTTAAAAAAATGATAATGATGTGGCAAGCTCTGGAGAGTTCAATAAAAAGTTAAAGACTTTGGTTATATATATATATATACCTAGATACTAGATAAAAGTCATCCTGAAAAATTATTACCCTTTTACCTCTTTGCTAGTGAAGTGTATGGTATTATCGAAAAATTATTTGTGACATCATTACGGTTCAAACTCGGTTCGACCTCAAAAATCTTGAACCTCTCATTTTTTTGTCTTTTGAATAGTTTGGGTTTCGAAACTATGACTACATCTTCACACATGAATGATGGATTTATAATTTTAATTGATGCGATTTACTATTATGTAAGAGGAGAGAGTATAATGTGATTGTACTCTTTATTGTATCCAATAATTAATCATCAAATACAGGGAGAGTAGCAATATTGTTTGGATAATGTTAATAATAATATTTTGTGGATAATATTATTAGTCTAAACTTTAGGTACAATTCCTTAAGCATAATAAATTAGGTTCTTCAGTTAAATTTAAAAACTTTTAAAAAGATAACAATGTTTATATTTTATTGATCAAATGTATTTAAATTTGATTGAGAAATCTAATATACTACTGTATGAGCCTAGGGGCTACATACAAATCACCTAAATTTTACAAATCTATATGCATTCTTGTTTTTGAGCGGCATCAAGAAAACTCAACATGTTTGGTCAACTTATTTTAATCGAGCCCAAGGTGAAGATTATTGAATTTTTCTATATTTTTGAATTTTTCCTAATTTTGAATCTTGTTCCTTTATTTGCCAACTAACCAAATATCTAGCTGGGTATCTTTGACTCGTTTCATTGCATAGTGCATAAAACAACAAAATATCTTGATTTAGTTGTTTGAGTAAAAACCAAATTCCGAAGTGATTTAATACTATTCGAAGAAGGAAACTCACTTTTTACACACACACAAAAAAAATAAAAATAAAAATAAAAACAAAAAATAAAAAAAATAAAAATAAAAAGAAGAAGAAAAAAGGAAAAAGAATGGGTTTGGTACAGTCTAGCTTTTTTTTTTTTTTTTTTTTGGTGAAATGTACAAGTTAATAATAACCAAGGAAATTAAAAGACATTGTTATGATAAGAATAACAAGATTACAGTGCCTAAGTTACCAAGTCTGAGTTGACAAAACCTAGTTCGCTTACAAGCATGAAGTGATAACCCCCAAATTTTTGGTATAAAAGAGAATTGATGTTTATGCTTTTGATAGATGATTGTGCGTGCTTTGTGTGAGAATGTATTTTTCTGTTTATACAGTAAGTTCTGATAGTTAATTTCATTCCTTATGTCATGTCATATTGTAATTGCTCTAGTCTCCATAATCTTTGGCTGGGAATCCTTTACAAATTATCTTCCAAGTAACTGATGATACTCCAAAGCCGCCATGGTTTAAGGTTAATGTTGATGCAACTAACAGTTGAAGGAAATTGGTGTTGGTGTGGTAATTTGGGATCATGAAGGTTTTGTGATTGCGGCAATGAGGCGTTGAGCAAGAAGATTTGTGTACCAATGGACTCTCTAGAGTCGGAGGTGAAGGCTATGGAAGAAGGGGTTCATTTTGCTTGGAATGTGGGAATTAGGGACATCATCGCTTGGAATGTTACAGGCTGATAGTATAAAATTCCCTAGTGGATTCAACTACTGCCCCTATAGCAATCTTCTCTATCATCTGCGGAATTGTAGCTCAGGTACGTTGCTTCAAATTAATGTGTATTTTTCTCATATCAAGCAACACGGAAATAGACTAGGGCATATCTTAATTAGTCCAGTACACTAAAAGCATTTCAAGTTATGAAACTTGGATAGAAGACTACCCATTAATGATTAAAGTAACTCTTGCCCATGTTAAAGGCATTTCAAGTTATGAAACTTGGATAGAAGACTACCCATGTATGATTGAGGTAGTTCTTGCCCACGATGTAATTCATTTTGCTACTGCTTAGTAAAATTTCAAACTTCTCATGGAAGGAAGTAAAAAAAGATAATAATGATGATGATGAAGAAGAAGAAGAAGAAGAAGAAGAAAGGGACATTAATAGTATTTTTTCCGTAGTAAAGTAATTGATCATTAACTCTTTATAAACTATATTTTTATTATATCTTTGTACCTTTGGCAAAGTAAGAGCTAATGTTTTTTTGTTGCAATTTAATCAGATAGTACATTAAACCATAACAGTCACATTTGTCATTCTAAATAATTTACCACTGCCATATAATCAAACCCTCTAATATGGGTATTAGACCAATAATATTTATCAATAACAACACTGAAACCTTAGCCCCAATACAATGGGGTTGGCTAAATATCTTATAATAGATTAATTAGGGAAAAAGAAAAATACTAAGTAAGCAATACCTAATACGAACACATTATTATCATACTACTAATAATTAGAGAACTAAAAGGTTGTCATTAACAAAGAACAAAAAGCCGACTCACAAACCTTTCATATATATGAGTCGATTGATTATTTCTACTTTATCCTCCTCCTCGTTACGGGCTCGACTGCTGGTGATGTTTTGGTGAAGATGACAAAGCAAAGCCTCGCGGTTCGAAGATGGCGGAAAGTCCACAAGGTAACTGAAGTGATAAAATCATCATGGTAGTATAGTTTACTGTCAATGTAAAATGTCTTCCACCCATGTGTAAGAACATAAATCTTTGAGGACCAAAGCTTGAACATCATTGGGTATGTTTTACCATTCTCATCATACACAATAACAGGAATTCCTTCTTCTATGTTTTCATCTTCGTTCAGCAAATTCAAAAGATACTGTTCGACGTACGCCTTCTTGATAGAAAGCCTGGCTTGGTCGTCTCTCAAGTCAGTTTTAGTCAACTGCTTCTCATAAGGCATGGAGCAGCACTCTTTAATGAGGCCCAAGAGACTTGTGATTCGTGGGAAAAGCGGGGCTTTAGGGCTTTTCATAAAGAGGGCTAGTATTTCTTCGTGACCACGCATACTTGGAAGAAGTGCCTTTGGGATTGACTTGCTTATACCTTTTACATGTGGGTTCAGGTTCAGGTTCAGCCTCAGCCTCAGCCTAGTTCGATTCTCAAGCCTCTTTCTTTGCTGTTCACGTAAAGCCATGGCAGTTTTCTTGTCCAACGACTTTGTGTTGCTCATATCAAGAAGAATCAAAGCCGCTTCTTCTTCCTCGATACATTCCTCAGAGTATTCATCATCGCCATTAACCTTTTCAATTTCACACAACCACTTTCTCTTCTCCATTACTGTTTGTCTCCTTCTGTCACAAGAAAGCAAGAAACCTTATTTTTTATTTTTTGGAGGCCAAGCCTTCTGGTTTTACGTATAAAAAGAACTAAATACAAGTTTATTTCCTTGCGGCCAAAGAAACAGAAATATTTTAAGGTTATTTTCGAGGGGATTTGAGTTAGGGAATCCAAGCCGTTAATCTCTATTCAGACTGCCACGCCGACAGTATAGGTTTTTATTTATTTATTATTATCATTATTTTTTTACCAACTACGGACAATTGATGGACTAAGAGCAACCTTATCAAGAATTCTAAAATTTTTAGCATTTAACAGTACAAAAATCTACTTTATTTATTATACTAATCCACTTTAAAATACATCAAATATCAAAACTTCTATATTTTTTATCATTTCATTTAAATAATATAAACTACTCATCTATATATTCTATATAAATATATATATAAATATATATATATATATAAATATATATATATATATATATATATATATATATTTATTATATATATAAAACCGAAGCCTTTAAAGCTCCCACAATTTTCCACATCACCATTATTTTCTTTTTCTTTTTATTTTAGATTATTTTTGTTTTAGATTCTTTTTATTTTAGATTTTATACCTTATATATTTATTATTTAAATAACATTTATTATTTATATAACAAAAATAATTCATACTAAAACGGTGAAACCCCCGACTCTATTTTATAACCCTAAACTCAAAACCCTGAAGGGAGCCATTGTCTTTGCTCTGAAGATTGACACCAATGTCACTGAGGTTGAAGGAGATTTTGCGGTTGTTATCAATTTCCTTAACTCTGAAGGTTGCTACCTGGCGGGTTGTGTTCATGTGATTAAAGACTCTAAGATAAAAGTAAATTAAAGATATTAATTTAATCTCTTTTTCCAGTGTCAGACGCAATGGTATTAATCTTGAGGACATATCTCTTTTTGTAATAGGTGACAAAGTTTTGATTCAATAATATCACGGTCTTGATTCAATAAATCTTTGGTTTTCAATGCGTGATTTTCTCCACCATTGCCGACCTTTGCTTTCCAATGTAATGATTTTGGTAGTGTTCCTCAAGGTAAGCTTTCTTTTTCTCTTTATTTTTTTGGAGGGCTCATCTTTATGAAGAACACTGATTGTGCAGGGGTTATAAAGGTATTATATGAAAGAATTAATATATGAAGAACTATTATTATTATATTTTTTGGATATTGTTGGAAGTTTTTCAAATCTTAATTTATGAAGTGTGAGTAATATCTGAAGCATAAGTTCAGCCATTGTTCTCCCTCAAAAAAAATTCAGCAATTGTGCAAGTTAACTCTAATTGTTATATATATACATACATATATATATATATATATATATAAGTATATTCTTTATCTCAAGAGATAAAGCAACCTACTAAATAATCTATGCTTTTGATAGTTTTGTGTTGAAGTTGGAAAAGCTGGTGTGTATTAGTTCCCATTTTATGAAGTGGTGGACCTAGATTTGGTTTGTTATCCATTTATGCTTTTGACAGTATTTGATTGATGAAAATTGTGGTTATTTAGTTTTTCTATATTATTGTTTTAGTTCTTACTAAATTATCAAATAGTCATAATACAATTGTAGGATAACTTATGTCTCTTAAATTTATGATTTGATTCCCTACAATATTTTTTTGGTTAATTGATATTGGTCTTACTTTACAAGAATCTAAAAATCTTGATAGTAGGATTTGTGGTAAGTTCAACTTTAAGTGGAAGTCCAGTGAAATATATGTATTCTCACATGATCAATTTCTTGCAGTTATTATTGTGTGCTTATATTGCATCTTTTGATATGAAATTGCTGCTATTTTTGTGTGCCACTTTCTATTTTGGTGAGCCTCTTTCATATTTTCAAAAGAATGATTGCATCATTGAAGTAAATATTATGCTCTTCCAAGCATATAAATTCCTTTATAAAAATGTTGTCCTTAGTGTAGTCATCATAATCTCTCTCTAAATGCAATTCTTATATAATTATATTTGATGATCAAAGTGTATTCTCAACTAGTATTGTGAGGTGAAGTTTGTATATAAATATATATATATATATATAGATATTATGAACTTTTATACATAAATTGAATTACTTATTATCATTCATTTTTAAGTCACTATCTCTTCAAGCAAAATATATATATTTTTTATTAAATTATACCGTGCATCGCATAGATTAGTATTATATATATATAAAACCAAAGCCTTTGACTTTTGGTTAACCTCTCCACAATTTTTCCGCATTAGCATTTTTTATTTATATTTTTTAATTTGATTTAATTGTTTTGATTTTATAGTACCAAATTGCAGAAAATTTGAGGTGGGAAGAGAGAGTCCTAACAGGAGTCAGTCTCTCTCTTTTTTCCTTAATCCTAAAGTCTTTTTTCTTTTACGTGAGTCTTTTTCTTTTTTTTTTTTGAAACCTAAAGTGAGTCCTTTTTAAAATTAAAAAAATAAAAATAAAATTCTAACGTGTGGTCTAATTAAATAAAATATAATTATTTTTTAATCTTAATTCTAACGTAAGTATCACAAAAAGTCAAAAACTTCATTTTTATATTATATATAGATAATAATAATGATGTGGCAAGCTTTATTAAGAATATGAGAATGCAATTTGTAGATCTACTATCAAGATAACATATATTAGATTGGTAATAGATATTAGATTTAACTGCAGTTAAGTATTATGTGAAGTCATCACCGTAGAATAGCCCACGCCGGGATGTATTATGTGAAACCAATGATATGAAAGAAAAAGAATTTTTCTAAACCATTATATTGAACAAAAAATTACTTATTTTCATTCATTTTCAAGTTATACATTTTTTTTTTTAAAGTCCATAGAACTTTAAGCAAAATAAATACTTTTAATTTTTATTTAACTATCCCGTGCATCGCACGAGTTAGTGACTAGTTAAAATAATAATAAAATAACTTAACACAAACAACCAGCCAACCACCTCATCACATGAGAATAAAAAACTATTTTTGTTTTACAATTCAGGCTACAGTGAGCTTGTATTAATACAAGCTCACTGTGCAAGTATGCCAGAAATTTTACAATTTGAAAGCTTTGATGGAGTTGCTTTTTTGGTATTTTGATGCTAAAATTTAGCATATACCCCTATTAGCATCCTTGATAAGGATGCTCTAATGGTGACAAGAGAATGCTAGTCGGATAAAAAATGAGGATTGGGTGCTTAAAAACAAGGATTTGTGATGGAAAAATTTTAGTTGGTAGGTAATAGCTATAGCTTTCATTTAAAAAAAAAATATCATTAAATTTCTTAAAAATTTAAATGTTAGATTGTATGTTCTATATGTTCTTAATATACATATCAAATTTTGCACCAATTAAATTTTATTTATTATTCAATTCGTAAACTTATTTCTTTATACAAAATTTTTAGATTACAAAATAGTAGATTTGTCACAATTCATTTCGAATAAAAATATATTAAGTTCTATCTTTAATCTATATATATATATATATATATATTAAGTGGAGTTGTAGCCATTAGTTACAAATTAGTCTGTAAGAAAACTTTGTCCTTCATTGATTTTGATAATATTCCTTAGAATTTTAATCTCTTTTTTAATACTAGATAAAATTCATGTAGGAAAATTATAAGGTATCAGGGAGTTATTAAGCAATATGGTATTTCTTCTTTCTACATGAATAATGGATATAATGTGATATATATAATTTTGCTACTTTCTTATTGTGTCACATTTTTCAACTATTTACAATCTTCTCTTTCTTATTTTTTACTCTTTGTCATTTTATTAACTTTTCAACTTATTGTTACACTTTTCTACAATTTTCCTCGACCCTTTTCATCTCTCTTTTACATTTTCATCTCCCCTTTACTCTCTATCTTAATGTCACTCTTTTTCTATCGTTTATCATCCTTTATTTTGTTTCTTTTTATTCTCATGCTCTTACTATAAATTTGTCATTCTCTCTTAATTCTATGCATATTTTTTCCACAAAAATGCTCTCTCTCTCTCTCTCTCTCTCTCTCTCTCTCTCTGTGGTGATTTTTTTACACTACAACAAAATGCATTTTCAGTGATGAAAAAATTCTCTCTCTTTGTGTGCTGATATTTTTACACTACAACTAAATGTATTTTCAGTGACGAAAAAATTCGTCATTAAAAGTCCAGTTTGTTACTAAAACTATTTTCGGGTACATATAGTGACGAAAAAGTTCGTCACTAAAACTATTTTTAAGAAAATCCAGACACATATAGCGATGAAAATTTTCGCCACTAAAACCATTTCTTAAAAAATTTTGCTACATTTAGCAACGAAATATTTCGTCACTAAAACAATTTTTTGTTGCTATATTTGTGACGAAAAAATTTGTCACTAAAACTTATTTTCTGTTTTTTTTTTTTTTTCATGGCTTTGATATTAACCTGTAACCTGCTATTACATTATTAAAACCTCACATTTGAATAATACATTTATTTCAACAACACAGTTATAAAAAAAAGATCCATACATTCCACAAGTAAAAAATAAAACAAGTATCAAATTCAAACTCCTTCCATACAATAATTGTTTGCAACATATACAATAACTCAAGATGTTTTATAACAATACAAAATGTGTAGTATAATATAATTAGAACTAACGGAAGATGTCCTCATATGTCTTCAAGTAATGCCAAAAGTAAATCTCCTAAAAGCCACCAATAAAAATCTGCACAAATATAAAAACAATACTACATTAAAATTGTAAAGTAAAAACATTAACTATGTTATAAGAAACATTGCTAACAATGCATTAAGAGTAGTCACACCATGTACTGTGGGTCAATTGCTAAAATAAAGTACTAACCAAAAAGTGTTTTAACTTAAAGTTGAGATCTCCCCTTGTGTAAGGGGAATTGCATTAGGATCTTGACAATGATCCTATTGCACTTTGAGAATATTTTCCTACATTTGAAAGAGAGAAAGAAACAATCACTCACAACATTAATACTACATATGTTATAGCTTTACAAACATGATAGGGATTGAATGATACACATACATATGTCACTTCATCTTCATGGTGTATCCACGTATTTGTATTTGGATTGAAATGAACATCTTTGAAGATTTTTGCCAATTCAGGAACTTGACTATCATTATTATTTGTCTGATTAATTAATATTCTAGTGTTAGATAGATATACTTAATTAACCATAACATGTAATATACTAAGGTTTAAGAAAATGAAAAAACACACACCTTCTCATCAACCCTAGCAGCAAGTGCCTTTGTCCCGCATCTATGTTTGCCTGAAGTTTTCTTCCTATTTTCAGAATTCTTTCTTGATTTTTTTCTAATAAACAACATTCAAGATATTTATTAGATCATGAATAAAACAATATACATTTACTTCTTCTAAGTATTAATCTAATCAGTTTACAACATAATATAATAAAAACATTGGATAATAATAATATATGCATACACCATTTACTAGCCAATCCTCATTGGTCCATCTCCCATCAATGAGTCTATAAGCTACTTAGATAAAGTCCTATCTCATTCATGATCTCATTCATGATTCCACAAGTCTATATTAATACTTAAACAAATATACATTGCACACACAAATATACACTCCCAATATGAATTTAAACCACCTTATAAAACCATGCAAGTCACCCGCTTGCTCCAACACAACAACCTACCAAAAAACCAATCACAAACATCACAAGTATAGAGTGTTTACAAGTATTAAAATCAATTAAAATACTATTCATCACATCTAATCAACAAGGTCTATTCACATTTGCAAGAAATGAAAAACACTCCCAATATTAGTTTAAACCACCTTATAACACCATGCAAGCCACCTGCTTGCTTCAACACAACAACCTACCACAAAACAAATCACAAACATCACAACTATAATGCTTACAAGTATTGAAATCAAATAAAATACTATTCATCACATCTAATCAACTATGCTCATTCACATTTGCAAGAAATGAAAAACACTCTCAATATTAGTTTAAACCACCTTATAACATCATGCAAGCCACCCACTTGCTCCAACACAACAACCCACCCCAAAACCAATTTCAACATCACAAGTATAGAATTTTACAAGTATTTAAATAAAATAAAATACTATTCATCACATTTAATCAACAATACTCATTCACATTTGCAAGAATTGAAAAACACTCCCAATATGTATTTAAACCACCTTATAACACCATGCAAGCCATCCGCTTGCTCCAATACAACATACTACCACAACTCCAATTTCCAATATCACAAATATAGAGTTTTATAATGTTTTTAACTAAAATTTACTTTGCTCAAGCTAAGCTTACAACTTTTAGAAAAAATCCAAATTTATTGCAAACAATGTGAATTTAGCCTGCAAAAGAAAAGTTAAATTTATAAGTACTTCAGTCTTGAAAATGATCCTCTCATACACAAGTAATACAGCAATCATCCAAATTCCTCATCCAACCCCTGTAGCTCAGATTTCAAACAAACCCACCTCCCCAATTTCACAAACTACAATACAAAGCTCCTTTAATGAAGAAGAGTTATTTGGACATACAAAAGCATAAATATACACATACCAAGCAACTTTTCCTATCAATTCATTGAAGTAGCCAACCAATTGAATTCAAGAAGCAAACCACAATTAATAATTTGGGGGGGGGGGGGGGGGGGAAAAAAAGGAAAGTAGAAAAGAAAACACCATTATGCAGCACCATTACACAAACAAGAAAAAATTACCCCACCAAAGAAATTTTAAGTGCAAAAGAACAAAAACTTAGAAAGTTCAAAGGGTCAAAACCATTAGTGTAGCTGAAACACATGTAGTAAACTCCAATGTAGCTGTCCACTAGTGAAAAGGAGTTACAATTTAAATTCAAAGAAGTTCAAGGAATCAAAGCTATCTAGTAGAGCTGAAACACGCTCTAAGGAACTTCTCCAAATGGTGTGAATCATTGATGCCCATGATACAATAATAACAACCAAGTCTATTAGTCTCAAAATTTTGGTGTGAAATATGGAAACTTTGTGATGTAAAACATATTAAAAGTTCATGATAGTAGAGAACGTACCTTTGTTGGTCTAAGAACAACAACTTTTTCTTTCTCTTAGCCAGTAGTTCATACAGTGCTCTGGTGAAAACTAAAAATAGTCCTACAAAAGAACCCAATTCAACACCATTATAACAGGTTCTAATGGCCTTCATTAACAAAATTCCAAGAGAAACAGAGAGAGGACCATGTAGAAACAGTACCAACATTTAAAAATAAAAATAAAAAACCAAATAAAGAAACATGACGTCCAATATATATATATATATATATATATAATATATATATATGACAAACTTAATTCACTTTTCAAATTCCTTTTACCACAGAACAATGAAGAAAAAATATAAACAAACCAAAATAAAAATGAGAAAAATAAACAAACCAAAAAAATATAAATAAATCTGTGATGCCCCAATTTGATTGATTGTGTGATGTGTGTGGGTGTGTGATGAGTCCCACATCGAGTAGTTACTGGGTTGAACTGGGCTTTATTAACAACTACAAGGAGCCTCAATTGTGACTAGTCCTTTTGAGGTATAGCGCAGATGTGGCTAGCGCTTTTCCTTGGGTCGTTACAAAATCAAAATACAAATGGAGAAAAATAAGCAAACCTCATACATGGGTTGAAAAAAAAAATCAAGTGGGTATCTAAAATATGTTCATTTTATGAATTAATAAAAATTAAAATCAAACAAACCAGATATTGAAAATAGAAATGAAAATCAAGTGGGTCGAATCGAATAGTGAAGAACTTACATGGGTTGAATCGGTGAAGAGTGGGAATGTGAAGGGTTGCCGATAGGGAATGCGAAGGGTCGGTTGGAATGTCGACGAAGAGGAGTGGGAGACGAAAAGTCAGCGAGTCGAAGAGGCAAAGTTCGATGGCGAAAGGGTTGGTGAATGGTCGGTGGTGGGAATGTGAAGGGTCGGCAAATGGTCGGCGGTGGGATACTGAAGGATCGGCAAACTGAATCGTCATCGGAGGGGCGTTCGATGCCATTGATGGTGGGACTCGTACGTGCGACGTAACTCGACGCTAAATGACGAGAACAACAGCACTACCGAATCAGAAAATGAAGAAGTCCAAGATGTTTGCCATGCGAAGGGTCGTCAAGTCCCTTGCCCAGATCGAGAACCGTCACTAAGTCAGGACAAGCTGAACCAGCAAGTCGAGGCTTTCATCAATAAGGGACGATGATGATGGCAACATAAGGCAACGGCGAGATGGATCAGCGAGCTCAGGCAACAGCGGGCTGGGTTTGGTGGAGAGAGTGAGGGAAAGAGAGAGAATCGGGTGAGTAAGGGAAAGATTGGGAAGTGAAAAAAAAAAAAAAAAAAAGGCTTGAATCTGATTTTTAGTGTAAAACTTATTGTGACGACTTATATTTCATCACTATTGGCTGATTTTAGTGACAAAATTTAGCTTTGTCACTGATAATGATACCAATTTTTATGATTTTGTTTTTAGCGACGACTTATTTTCGTCACTATTTGTCACATTCAGTGACGAAATGAGTTTTGTCACTAATAGTATTCTTAGCAGAACCTTTAGCAACAAAAGTTTTCGTCGCAAAAAACTTAAACTTTTAGCGACGAAATAATTCGTCCCTGTAGATGAATTTAGTTTGGCGCCTACACTTTTGTTTGGCGCCTTTAGTTCAACCCAACGTATAGTGACGAAATCTAATTTTTGTCGCTAAATGTTACTAATTTTTTTATAAATTTCGTCACTATATGATACTTTTTTGTGACGAAAAAATTTTCCTCACTAAAATTCATCACTAAAAATACATTTTGTTGTAATGTTATTTTTCTTTCATCTCTACTTTAGGTCTATGAATTTTTGTAGTTCTTTAGAACTCAACTTTGCATTGATACAATTTAATCTTGTGTTTTTAAGTTGTTATATTTTTTTCTTTTCATTGATTATTAGATATTATCTGATTGCATTATAAAGATTGTATATAAGTATATAGTGTCATTCTATTAGATAACATGTCTTGAATAATTTGGTGCTTATTACTATATTTTTACTTTTTACTTTTTACTTTTTTTTTCTTCTCATCTTATTTTCTATGAATTTACTATTCTCTCTCACATTTTCTCATGAAAAAAGTGATTATTCTCTCTCTCTGTCTCTCTCTCACTCTCTTCCTCTCTTGATTTCTTATTCTTTTTGCAACTCTACTTTAGGTTGATAAATCATTGTATTTTTTAATAACTTTATTTTGGGCTAATTCGTTTTGGTGTTAAGTTTTTGACTTTCCCCATTACAAGTACTATTTCTCTCTCTTATAACTTTGGTTTGATTTTTGTTTGAGTTAATACTTAGTTATTTTGGAGGTGAGAATTTGAATTTATATTAAAAAGAAATAAAAACTAGGCTATGCATTTTGAATGTGCCTATCAATTATTTGAGCATTATGAGTTTTGATTATCATGAAAATCTCCTTTAAGGACATGAGGAATTTGAAAATTTAATTTGAAACTTAAAAAGTTTAGTTGTACAAAAAGAAAAAAAAAAAACACACACACACACACACACACACACAATGCACTATAATATAATTTCAAAGAATGTGGACCTCCTCAAAATGGAATAATACCAATTAAACACACCTAAAATAATAGAATGATATATTTATTGGTAGAGATAGAAAGATAGAAAATAATTTTAGAAATTTTTGAATTTTTAGGGAGAATAAATTATACATTATATCGCAATTACAAAATAATTATCTATTTTCAAACATCGCATATGTCTACAATTAGTACCTGAAAGCTCATATTTGTGCTAAAACACAAGAGTTTGTTCAAACCCTCAAATAAAAATTATGGCTAGATTGTTTTGACTTTAACTTAAACAAAATGCGAAACAAGAGTAAATAAACACAATGAACTAATAACACTACCCTAAGCCATATTCATCCATCATCAACAATAAAATGAAAGCTTAAAGAGTAGGGAAGAGAGATGCAAACACAAGATAACACCAAGTCGAAATCGATCCACTAGAGAATAAGGTTGGAGTACACAAATAACAAAAAACCCTCCAAACCGAGTCTACCCAATGTACTTGAGCCCTCCAAGCTCCTACTACCAACAGACTCCTCGGAGTCTTGTCTTCACTAGCTACTTGAATCTCACAATACGCCCGATTGCATCCGTTAAGCCTCACCGGCTTCTTTTGGTAAATCCCCAAAGCTTCCCAAGCTCCAAAACACTTTCTACACTATGAATAGTTATGAGTTGTGTTTGGGTACAAATCTCCTCTTAAGGTATGACAATGGGAAAGAGAAGGAGAAGAGGCTATAATGATTTCTTTCTAAAGGATGAGTAGCTCTCTATCTCTACAAGGTGGGTGTGTTGTGTTATAGAAACCTATCTAGGGTTTTCTCTTTGAAAAATAGCCTTTTTTACTTTGATGGGTAATGAGGATATATATAGTATGGGTGAAGGGTAAGAAAGTCACACTTAAAATCCTTCAAGTGGAGAGTTTCGTGGGTACCTCACAAGACGGCCTATCTCGTGAAGTACTCGCGAAATATAGCCTGACACTTAACTTTTCAACTTCTAGCATGTGCTTCTCACGTGCCCCTTCGTAGGAACCTTTCTTGCGAACTTCTTGCGAGCTAGTCACAAAACTGCACTAATCTTCATTTCATGCTCGATTCTTCACCAACTCAATACTAAACCCAATACAATAAAATCCCACAAAATACAATGAACAAAATTAATGCAATTATAACACTTTTTGTCATGGAATAAAGCCATGAAACATAGTTATAAATCAAAACTTTACAATCTCTCCCTTTGGCTATTCCATGACAAAACACTCTATAACAGACTCTAGACTTAAATGTGAGTTTGGGAACAATGGCAAAATTCACTCACTCCTGAATCTAAAACCTATAATAAACTTGGAACACAATACCTGTATCCTTAAACACTTGCGCGAAACACATTAGACCCTCAAGGTAAAGCAAGTAATAAAAGGACAAGTATAATGTAACAAAATAAAAATGTGATCGAGTAAACATGATGTGAAACATATGAGTAACTTAATCAAGCACAAAACAGTCATATGGAAATGACTACAATGATCACATAACAAAGCAAATGATCACCCAAACGATCACCCAAACATGCAACCAATAAAGCACAATGGCATAAGGATGTATGCATGTCCAACACATAAAAACGATGTGATAAGAGCAATAGAGCATAGATACTAAACATAACTCAAAGCACCATAAAGCAAAACAAGAAAACAAACAAGGTTTTCTTGAAAAGAATGTTTTCTCTTCCTTGATATATGCATCTCCCTTATGGCTTTCTCCCCCTATGAATGTGCATGAGATAAAATTTCTCCCCCTAAGAATTGGCACATGAGTCATATAGAAATGACGATACGCTCTAGTATACTCTCGAGTATATTCTCCCCCTTTTTGTCACGAATAGACAAATTAATCAAAAGGAAAGAGGGAAAGAAAAGAAGATATGTATAAGGATAATAATGCATGAGGGGTGCGAGATGAATGAGAAAATGAAGCTCAAACAAAAGCAAAAAACCTTAAAAACACAATGCTACAAAGCATAAAAAAAAAACATGACATGCTAAGGATGATGAAACAATATATAGACCAAAGCATGACATAGACAAAAGAACATGTTATAATGCTAAAAGGTCTTAAAAGACTTAATTAGCATGAGTGAATGCAAAACATGTCAAGTGTTAGAGTGTGTGCATCAATGGTGCATCTAGTGTGCATGTGAGATGCATGACCAATGCATGAGCAAGCACTCATGGGGGCAAACTATGTAAAACACACAATCAATGATCAAAACATGATAAACATTGATAATTATGGTGATCTCCAAAAATTGGTACTCATCGGAGTCTAAAAGAATGAAAAAATATCATAAAGGCATTTTATCAAACACTTAGAGTGCACACACTACACATGTATGTTAAATAATGCATAAACATATGAAAATCTTACCTAAGTACATGTTATTTTTTCTACAAGGGGCCAACATCCAAAGCAAATAGACATTTAAAACAAAACCCAATAAAAAATTGTTGGGAAATTTAGACCCCGGTTGATAGAATTAACAAGTTTTAAACATAAGTTATTAATTAGATTTATTATGAATAAACTTTGTTAAAACAAACTAACATCAATATCATGCACAGTAGAAAATTAAATAAGACAAGATATGATGACCCAAGAAAATTAACGAAACAAACTAGTTTCATAGTAAAAAACCTTGGGGGAAACCTTCTCGGAAAGCAATTCACTATAATAAAGAGAAGTTTTAGATCTAGTACAAAACCTTTGTCCCTAAACTCTACAATCCTCGTAGATGAACTTACAACAGAAACCTTCTACCACTTCAGAACCTCTGAACTCTTCAATATATGAACGCCACCCTTTTTGCTTGAATCCCAATACATGACTAACCAATGATGCACGACTTCCAGTACATGACTAACACACTAACTTGAAGAAGATTTTGGCTGCAAATTTTTTCACTTCATCAATAATGAAGATCAAGAAGCACTTGGTTACAGAACCCTAAGGCGCAAAGACGCAATAGCTTCTTCAAGGGAGAATAAGGTACTCAGTCACTTTTAGCATGTGTTCCTCTTGTATTCTCTTATATGATGACCTTTAAAATAAGCCTTATACATTTTCTAGGGTTGTGAGAAAAGAAACCTTACACATACATGTCAACATGGGTCGAAAATCAGATCTGAAAATTCTGATTTCGTAATTCTCGATAGATATAGCTATCGAGATATCTGTTAAGACCTTGATAGATAGGTTATTTGTCGAGCAGCTACTGAGCTTCAATGAATCAACACTTCTTTACTTATTTCTTGGACAAATTTTCATGGCTTCAATACTAGACTTGAATTCTTATTCCTTGAAGTACTAAACCCATCCTACATCTACCCAAATACAAGTAAAGTGTGTTTTGTCAAATGATTAGCCAATTCTAAATGACTTATGTTCATAATAATTTCCACATATGTCCTAACAAAAATATTGACAAAAATTAAGTTTTCCAACCCCCATTTGAGAAAATCTCAACTATGAACATAAAACCCCCCAAAAACATCATCTAAGGATAAAAATCAATTAAAAGTGTTAAAAATCACTTTAGAGATGTTTATGGAATGTAAAACACTTGAAATTAGTTGGGTTTTAATGTAAAAGCTTTGAAAAGAGGGTTTGGAGAAGATGGAGTCATAAAATAGTCATATAAGGAGTTTTGGACCAAAAAAAAAAAAAAAAAAAACTCATGAAATACCGATAAAATAGCTGATTTGGGATTTTCACAGGTAGTTAGGAATTTCACGGGATAGCCTTTCTTGCGAGTTACTCGTAAGATACTCACGAAAGTCTTTGTCTAATAACCAAAAATGCTAAAAATTTATTTTTCAGCTTCGTGACTCACAGCCACAGCCAAGTCGCGAACTACTTGTGAAAGACTCACGAAAGACTCTGACCCTTGTTTTTCAACACAAAAACAAGCTTGAAACATTGAAAAAGAAAGTAGGTACAAAACCTAGAAACAAAGAGTGATTAAAAACACTTCAAATACAAATAAAATGATTAAAAATCTTTTTTGTTTCATCCATATGTGGTTGAGCACACACACATCACATTTGAACACGTACATAGTCTAGTATGAAACTTCAATGATCAATTCAATCAAGTCATACATAACTAGCACGAGGTCAAGTGACCTATCTCACTCGTAGAAATGAACATATATGACCCCCCCCCCCCAAGGTATTTACATTTGATTGAAAGCTTTTTATTTGGCTTCCATTTTTCATACTTTTTGTTTTATGCTGAATGTTCAACTAATGTGTAAAACACCTATGAACGTTTAGACCTCCAAATTACAAATTACCAACACAAGCTTATAATCAAACAATGTATGTGCAGAATATGAAAATAAGCTAAAACAAAATTGGTAAAATAATCTAAACTGAAATTAATCACAACCATAGCAGTAATTAAAAGGTAAAGATTAAGGGAAGAGAGATGCAAACACAAAGACAACATAGCGATGTGTTATCAAAGAGGAAACCGAAGTTCTCGGCGAAAAACATCTCTGCCGCCCTCCAAGCGGTCAATAATCCACTAAAGAATAAAGTTGGGATACATGAATAGTAGAAGACCCTCCAAGCCTAATCTACGCAGTGCACCTAAGCCCTTCAAGCTTCTTACTCCAATAGGGTTACGCCGAACCTTGTCTTTTCTAGCTTACCGGATCCCACCATCGCCGATTGCATCAACCAAAATGAATTAGTCCCTTCCGAAATGCTTCCCAAGTACCAAAATGCCTCCTCACAGATATGGGTATGGTGAGATAAGTATTTGGCTAATGTACCTCTCAAGGATGTATCAACAGAGAGGGTGAGAGTAGAGAAATTTGGAGAATCAAAGGATGAAAATTGTGGATGAGTCAATCTTGTTTCTCTTTAGGGTTTCTCTCTCAAAATTCTCTCTGGAAGCTCTCTACATTTCGTAGGTATAAGGGTATTTATAGTAAGGTGAGTGAGGAATGCGAATAGTCAAGTTTCTAACAAACAGGGCATTCTGGCGACTTGAGCTCGCGATTGGAACGAGTCACGAGTTTGAGTCACGAGCTAATTGCCTAGCCAATCTGGAAGTTTTTCTCTGTAGTGCTCCAGCTGGCGTGACTCTTCAGCTCCCCTGTATGCTTCACACATGTGCCACCTTTGATGACTCATCAGTCGCGAGCAAGTCGCGAGGCCTTTCTTGAGTGCACACTCTTGAGCTTTCCTTCACTCTCTTACACACTACCCTTACATGATTCCCACCTAAATACAAGGTTTCTAAATGCTGAATTACAAGAAAATTTGGCACAAAATAAAGCCAACAAAATGATTGAATAAATTCAACCTTACAATCTCCCCCTTTGGCCATTTTGTGACAAAACCCTAAAACAAACTCTAGACTTAACATGTGAGTTGGGAACAATTGAACAAAACTCACTCACACCTAACTCTAGAATTTGTAAAGCTCTTGAACCATACAAACAAGTATTTGTTGAAAACAACAACACAATACGATTATTGTTAGAAAAAAACTTGAAATGCATATGGAACAAGCACAATGCGATCAAGCAAAAAGAAATGAAGCAATAAAACATGGCTTGACCAAAAATGAACAATCACTATAAATTGTGATCACAATGATCATTCACACAAGGAATGAACATTCGGACATGCAAGCTAATAAGCTCAATGCAAAGTATCATTTGCATGTCCAATATTCAACCGATACAACAACACAAGGTAATTGCATCAAGGATATAAAATCCAACAAAGGGCACAAGTGTGATGTACTTAAAGAAATGCATAACATTAACAACAAGTATGAAGCTACAAAGCATGGGTACAAACCATAATATACTGAATATTAGGAATGGCAATGGGTCGGGTTTGGGCCAGGTTTTTCCATACCCGAACCCGACCCGCGGGTCTAAATCTGCGGCCCGGACCCAGCCCGTTTATTAAACAGGTTTTTTTCCCAAGGCCTAGACCCGCCCTACCGAGCTTCGCGAGCCCCGTCTAGCCAAGTCAGATTTGGGCCCAATATGCGGCCTAAATTGTGACCCAATAAAAAAACAATCCAAAAATGCCACTCCCTATCCAGCAATGTCTTTTTATTTTTTATTTTTTTTTTGGCCTAATCACCATCCAACATTGTCTTTTTTTTTTTTTTTTTTTCCTTTTTTTTCTTTTTTTTTCTTTTTTGAGGCACTGAATCAATAACAAACACAAAAAACAAATCAAATACAAACCAAATCTCATAAAAAAAAAAAAAAAAAATCAACTGCATTCACAACAAATCAACTACAATGAACTAGCCCTAAACAAACCCAAAGTTATTAGAAAGACAAAAAAAAAAAAAAAAAAAAAAAAAAAAAAGGGACTAAAACTAAAAATGACATTTTATAAATTATTAAAAAATAAAAATCAAAGAAAGAGAGAAACAATGGCCATGAGAAACGAACCTGTTATGAACTTCAGGGTCAGCGGTGACAAAGCTTGAGACTAGTGGTGACAGCGCTTGAGGGCCGGCAATGAGAGCATGAGGCTGGCGGTGAGATTGAGTGATGGCTAATGGTGACAGAGCTTGAGACCAGCAGTGATAGCGCTTGATGGCTGGTAGTGAGATCGAGTGATGGCCGGCGGTGATAGAGTTTGAGGGTGACTGAAAGTGAGGAGAGTGAGGGAAATGATAGGGTAAGGATGGGGCGGCTGAGTGCTTGAGTGAAATGAGAGGTAGGGTTTTATTAGTTTATATATATAAATATATATATATATATATATGTGGTTTTTTTTGGTAATTTTAATTTTAAGTGGGACGGGCCTGGTCCGGGTTTGGGTTTGGGTCGGGTTTTTGTAAAAATTTGGACCCGACTCGGACCCACTTCGGGTTTTTAAAAAAAAATCCAAATCCGACCCTATTTTTAATTGGGCCGGGTAAAATCCGACCCATTAGGGTCGGGCCGGACCGAGTATCTACGGGTCGGGCATAAATTGCCATCCCTACTGAAAGAATCCTAAACCTTAAAGGTGAGTTTTTCATTAAAGAACATTTCCCATCCTGAATACACCTTTCTATCCTTGCCTACCCAAGGTTTAGGGAAGCCATAATAAGGGAAGTTTCCCCCTTCCTTCACAAAGTTCCCATTGAGAGTGCCAATGTTCTTCTTGATTCCATCACAACCTTAAAAGAATCCTAAACCTTCCCTAGTCATTTGAGCCTTGACATTGGGGAACTCAACTACCACCTTTCCTTCTTTTCCAAGGCCCATACCAGGCATGAATCCCATGTTCTTCATCATTGTGATCACCTCATGGCTACAATATGGGAACACGTTGGTAGCATACCTTTCATCTTTTAACCCATAGTCAAATTTAGTCACAAACTCAAAGCCACTTATTTGAAGCTCACTTCCTCCTTCCTCGAATCCACAAACCAGTGCTAGAATCTCACTATCTCTAAGCACTATAGCAATCCCTCTTTTCCATGGGATCTTCATCTTTCGGTGTAGTAAGGAGGGGATGGCCCCATTAGGGTGAAGCCAAGCCTTTCCCAAGAGAAGGTTGTAATTTAGGGTGATATCCATAACATGAAATTCTACAATGGTTTCTACTGGCCCAATCTTGCAAGGAGCCTTGAAAGTACCTTCCTTAAAGTGTTGTCATTTGCCCTTACAGTCAAGGGAGAAGGGATGATAGTCTCTATATCTAGGCCAACAGTGAGGGCGGTCCTAAAGGGACAAACATTCAAGGTGGACCCATTGTAAATAAGCACCATTGGAACCTTGGTACCCATGCATTTAATGGTGATTTGTAAGGGTCTAGTATGAGTAGCTCCTTTGGGAGGGAGATCTTCATTGGAAAAGTAAAGGAGGGGGTGTGAGGAACTCTCGACTCCCATAAGAGACAAAACTTTATGGTGTAGTCTTTATAGGTTCTTCTTTCCCATTCAAGGTGTCTAAGAGAGCCTTATGATGTTTTTAAGAGGCCATGAGTAAGCCTCATACAAACATATAAGCTTGAGTCTTCTTCAATTGCATTAAGACCTTATCTTCTTCTTCTTCTTTTTCTTCTCTTCCTTTAGGTTCCGTGGGCTTGGACCCTTCGTCTAGATCCCTACCAGGATGATCATTTCCAAAAAGGATGGCTTATAATGCTTCCCACTCCTAGTGATATTTGCTACATTGTCCTCCAAAACCCTTTTCTTTAATTTCGTCACTCCTTTGGGAAGTATTCCCTATATTGCTATCACTTCCTTTAAGACATCATCTTCTTCATCCCATATTCCTTGGAATTCCATGGCTTTGATATTGACATTTGCAGTTTCTATCAACTTTGAGCAATCCCATTCAATCTCATCTACTTGCACCCAATTTTGATATGGAGGAGGAGCCCTGTGGTAATTGGGTAAAGGGTTCTTTCTAATGTTAGGTTTGATGATAATGATGGGATTTGGGAGGGTTCCATTGTCTATAAGGTCTTGTATCTCATGTTTGAGGCGGAAGCAATTGTCGGTTTTGTGGCCAAATTTTTGGTGGTAGTGACAATATTCATTGAGGTTCCAAGTAGGAGGTATGGTATCAGGCATGGGTGTAGCGTCTAAAGGTTTGATGAATCCTTTGGAGGATAGGTTTTCATATGCTTGGGTGAGGGTCATTCCTAGGTTGGAGAATTCTCGGCGAGCTTTCTTTGGGTAGGCTAGTGTTTGTTAGGGTATGATGGCACTCACATTTATAGGATTGGGTGTTTTAGTCGCGGTTGCTCCTCCTCCATATGTCTTCTTGGTTAGAGGCTTACTTTTCCCTTTCTCCAATTTCCCATTGTTGATAGCGTCTTCAATTCTTGTCCCACAATCACAGTTCTCCAAATGAGCTAATAGGCGATGACAAAAGCCTACTATTATAAGCCGGAAGCAAGTTATTGATGATCATGTTGATTTAGTCTTTCTCATTCGGCCTATTGACCATTCTAGATGCCCTTAGAGTAACATCAATTATGGTGTTGAAGATGAATTAGTCCACAAATAACTCCACTAGTTCATTTCACACCTTAGTTTTGCTTGGATCAAGGCTATAGTACCACCTTGATGCGCCTCCCATGAGTGAGAGGGGAAATGCATGCAAAGTTTGCTTCTCATCTAGCGCTTTCATTTCAGTGACGCTTAGGTATCTCCTCACATGTTGCTTTGGATCTCCAGTCCCATCAAACTTTTCTGCATTAGAAATTTTAAACCTAGGAGGCAATGCAATAGGAGCCTTTGAACTCATTCCTCCCTTGTTATAGAGGTAAGCATCCATCCCTTACACCTTGCGGAAGGCGAGTTGCATTTTCACCATCTTTTCCCTCATAGCCATGGTTTTTGCAGTAAGCTCCTCAAATTGCTTGTTCCTTTCCTATTCCACTTTGTCCTTTTCATCACATTCTTCCTCTTCCTCCTCATCATCATAGATTTCCACATGTGGAGGCTTCTTGAGCTTACATTCCTCTAACCTAGCAAGACGCTCGCCTATTCTCTTAAGGGCTCCTCCATGTTCGTCCAAAACCTTAAGGACCTTTTGTGCCATTAGGTCTTCCATGGAGATAAAAATTATTTCTTAGGGGGTCGCTTCCTTTTCTTAGTGTGTGTTCTCAATCTTAATCAAGCACCTTCCTTTCTCTTGAATCCAAATGGGAGTGGGGACGTGTTTTCTTGACTTTGATGGTGCAATGATGCTTGAAAAGAAGCCCCAATTTCATTAAGCTCATGTCCCAATTAAAGATTTCTTTTAAACTTTAGATGTCCTTAGAAAACTTTTAAGTTCATTTTAATGAAAACCCAATTACAATATCACTCCCTTCCCTTTCATGGATTTTTTTACCCATTGCTTCATTGGGCTTTGGTCCATTTACAATAAAGCTCTCATCTTACCCTTATGGGCTTTTATTAGAATGCACTTAGAAATTTTTAACCCTTTGTCTCAAATATGGGCTTACAATGTATTCATCACTTTTTTTTTTTTTTTTTTTCTTTTTATTGAAATAGCCATTTAGCTAGAATATATTGTAGACTTCCTCTCAAAGTCCATGAAGCTCTCATCATTTTGAGCCTAGGCATACAACAAGGAGGCCTAAAATTAGGGAAGCTCATATTGGCTTTATAGGATTTTGGATGCTAAGTTCATAGCATATTTGTTACCTTAGGCCCAAAGTCCTCTTTTTCAAAATGGCTTTCTCCACTTAGGCCCATGATAGCAAATAGGCTATGGTCTTATGAACCTTTCAAGTTTAAGATATACCTTTGGATTTTAGGGACAAGCCTCTTATATGTAAGAACTTCTTTTCTTTTATCCCATGACATCTTAGGGTATACCACAACTTTAGGACCATCCCTTCCATTTTTTACACCTTTTATTTGTCTTTTAGAATTACATGAACACATGGTATATGGTTGAGCACGCAAGAGATATATAAAGGGTATCCTTTCTAATAGGGTCTAGGATCTCTCTAGTGTGGGTAGGCTCCCTAAGGTCGAAGGGATAGATAAGTAGGTCACTCACAACTAGGTGGGCTATGATTCCAACCAAGGGCCTAACTGGACCCCATAGTAGATTGGTAGCAAACCTTTAATGTACTCAAAGCCCATTATAGGCAATGGCACTGATTGTGAGTTGGTGGAATGAACTTCGAAAGATTTGGGCCCAAATGGAGCCTTCCATCTTCCCATTCATCACCAACCGAGGTTAAGGGAAGAGAACAAGTGATATGTGTGCAAACAAGTATTGAAATAGTTTTTTTTTTTATTAAGGTTAAGAAACAAGACACATAGGAATTAAACTCACTATCCCTAGCAAAGTCGCCACTATGGACACAAAGGGTCTTTGGAGTCACCACCAAGTTTTTGCAATGGTCTAGGAACCATATATATAGCGTCCTTTTCGAGGAAGGACCTTTGATCATACTACCAGAGTATAGGTACAAAGTTTAGGTAAGTTCTTGGGAAGATGTAACACACCCACGATTGCCCGACCCTAAGGTTAGCCTCCCATCATTGTATCTTAATCTTAACCTTAAAAAAAATAATTCAACACTTGTATCCTAACTCACACAACATGCATCATTCATCATCCCAAAACACATATCTATATATAAAGCAAAAGAGAGCTGATCCAAGCACAAATAAGAAACCCTAGCATATATCTAACCTATGAACACCCTATCATACATCTCAAGGCGAAGTAGCAAACCAAGCATGGCAACAAGCATATCATGGCAATCACAAAATCATAAAAAGCATACGATTGGAATTGAAAGACACAAAGCAAGGCATTCAACAATATACATCATCCAATGCATGTTCATACTAATGCATAACTTACATTTACTTATCTTTCAGCAACACAACACCTATGTCATTAATGCATGAACATGTGAATGAATGACATAGCAATCTTTAAGCAAGGAAACCCTAATCTAACAAGTTAAACACAAGAAAAAAATAAAACATGTGAAACAGGAACTCAAATGTAGACATTTATATGAAAAAGGACTTCAATAGAGGCAAGACATGTGAAAGAAACAAACCAAACAAAGCAATAAATCTGAATTAGGGATTCTGGGCAACTGCCTGCGTACACAGCCAGAGACCTGTATATAAAGGATTTAACCTATGTACGCATGCTTATGGCATGCTTACGTGGACTTGCTCACAAACCCTTACCTAGAAACATGAAACGGAAGAACAGAGCATAAAAGCAAACCCTAATTCTAACAACCTAGCATGCTCATAAACATCAAACAAGCATAAAACTAAACTAAGCAAACATGTTATGACATAAACAAAGAAAGAAATAAGATCAAAACACAAAAAGAAAAGAAGAAAATGAAAAGAAAAGGTTGAAGCTTGATACCTCAAAAGGATTTCCCAAGCTTTGATTTTGATCATTCCCCTCAGTCAAATCTATCATAGCCAATAAATACATGATTAGTAATCTGAAACTCAAAGGATCAGGGCCAAAAAAATGTCTCAATCAAATAAAATTGACTTGAGGGTGTTTTGTGAAAAACTCCCTTTTGATTCACTATTTTCTAGTGAATCTTAGGTTCTTCCCGTGGGATTTCAGTGTGTTTTGAAAATGTACCATGCAAGGCTTTTTATAGTGGAAAAAATTTGGTTTGGAATGGCTCCCAGACAATGTGGGATTCATTTCAAACCTCAACCATTATTGTAGAAAAATTGCCTCTTCCAGGCTTCTAAAACCCTAGTTGTGTATGCAGGAATATGCCTGCATACACATGCTTTGACCCACATATGTCAGATGCTACCCACGTACGTTGGCCGAGGGTCAAATTGGGCCCTAAACTGGCCTTGGGCCTTAGAGTTTGAGCATCATTAGGGAACGAGGGCCCGAGTCATAAGGTGTACAAAATGCGGTGTCTACAGTGGCAAACAGAGAATGGAAAGTGAAGGAATCCCGGAGCTCATAATGAAGGATGCCGATTCCAAATTTGTCTCTATTAGTTTTAGGGCGTTTCCAAGTAAGTTTCCTAATTTGGAATCTACTTCAAATTTAGGATTGAGTGGGGATTTGGGGGCACAAAATGCTGCAATAAGGGGAGTCGACAGTTATATTGAATTATTCTGAAGGGCCCTAGATACTAGTCAACATGTGAAAAAAGGTACCCTAATCCCAAGCCCATCTATTCCTTTTGCTTTTAGTGCAAATAAAGCCCATTTGAGCAACATTACCAATCAAGCCAATCAGCCAAGCCCACTAGGAACCATAAAGAAGTGGAAGAAGTTAGCTCGTGGTGAAGGGGATAACAATGACTATATTTAATTGGATGCTCACGATACACGTAGCCGCTGATTGATGCCATGGACTTCAAGGCGTCAAAGAAATAATGCATGGCTCAGTCTAGTTTTAAGGACAAAGAAAACATTAAGGTGGAAGTTGGTCAATAGCACCACCAGTTCCAAGGAGTTACCTAAGTTGGAACTGTCGTGGGCTTGGGAACCCACAGACAAAAGCCGAACTTGTTGCTTTGGTTAGCAACAAAGATCCCAAGGTCATTTTTTTGATGGAAAATAAGGTTGAAAAAGAAGTCATTGACAAGATTTTCCATAAGTTGCAGTTTGCAAATTCATTTATGGTCCTTCATGTAAGTAAGGGGGTGGTTTAGCTTTGTTATGGAAGGAAGACATCAGTGTATCAGTACAAAACACTTCAAATCAATATATTGATGCTATTATAGATCTTGGAATGGATGATGCCTGGCATTTCACAGGTTTCTACGGTTATGGACGCAAGGGGTTGTTTTTTTAGGAGTCACCACCTTGATTTTACAATGGCCTAGGAACCATATATATAGCGTCCTTTCGAGGAAGGCCCTTTTGATCTTACTACCAGAAATATGGGTTCGGAGTTAAGGTATGGTCTTGGGAAGTATTCCTATTAAAGGCACACTCAATACTTGTACCTAACTCACACACACACTAGCATACATCTAACAATCAACATGGCATCAAACATCCCCAACCATACATCTATCATGCTTATCAACCAAAGCCTACCATTAATCTAGCATGCATATCAAACAACCTATCATTCATCTAGCATGGCATCTCGTAACATTCATCTAACACATATCATGGCATCAAAGCATTCATCACAACGTAAACCCTAATCATACATCTAATCATGCCTCATCACAAACTCCATCATTATATACTAGGTAGAAACATATGAGCATTAAAGATCAAAAATAGAAACAAAGCCAATCAAAACATGTCATCATCCAAGGCATCAAGATCACAATTATCAAACCCAACCATATATGTTCATTTGAATGCATGACTTACCTTTACTTACCTTGTAGCAACTCAGTACCTATGGCATTATGCATGATCATGTGAATGCATGTTCATAGCATTGAAACAAAACAACATAAGATAAAGCCTAATTCTAACATGTGAAAGCAAATTAAACATGTGAAACAAAAGCATTGAAAGCAAAAAAGTGCGGAAAATAAACTAAACAAGAACATACATGTGAAGGCAAAAGCAAAAACAGAAAAATAAAAATTAGGGTTTCTGGGCAAGTTCATGCATATGCATGAACTTCCCTGCATGCGCATAATCAAGCCTGTGTGCGCAGGTTTCTACCCAAAAACCCTAGAAACACAGCCAAGCTTTAAAACACTAAATCTAACATCCTAACATGCTTTCTAAACATACAAAAATGTAAACCTAGACTACATAAACATATTATAACAAGAAAATAAAGCAAACAGACAAATTTAAAGCATAAAAAGAAAAGAAAAGGAAAAAGAAAAGTTTAGACTAATACCTCAAAGAGAAGCTCTTTAAGCTTGATTTTTTACCGTTCCCCTCAGTCAAATCTATTCACAATTCATTAAAACAGTGATTAGTAATCTTAAACTCAAAGATCAAGACCAGAAAAGGCCCTAATCAAAGGAAAATTGACTTAAGGATGTTTTGTGAAAAGCTTCCTCTTTGATTCACTATTTCTAGTGAATCTTAGTGTTTTCCCGTGGGATTTCTCTATGTCTTGAAAATATATCATGTAAGGCTACTTATAGTGTGAGAATAGGGGTTTGGAACAACTCCTAGATGATGTGGGATTCATTCCAAACCTCAACATTAATGCAAAAAACTTACCTTATATAATTTTTGGAATTCACTATGTGTGCACAAGATAGCTACGTGCGCAGGCTAATTCTTGCATGCGCATAGCGAAGGTTTTCTTTAGCCTTATTTTTCAAAAATAGATTTATTTGCTCATTTAAAAGTTATAATTTTCATTTTAACATCTCTTAAGTCAATTTAACATCTGATTGAGCCCTAAACCAACCTTGGGTCTTAGAATTTAGCATCATTGGGGAACGAAGGCCCAAGTCGTAAGGGGTACAAATTACGTTGTCTACAGATGCCCCACTTTTGATTTATGAGCTTTATTAACAGAATCAAAAAAATAAAAGACAAAACATTTTGTTTCGACGTATGGCTCAAGCCTAACCCACGCACATAACACATATCACGCATACATGGGGTGGGGAGCAACTCCAAAGAGCTGCGTGGGATTCATATGTCTGAATTTCCATATTTGTTACTTGAGAAATAAGCAATGACAGGTTCACTATCCCAGAGACTATTTTGCTAATTGCAAGCAAAAGGCAAGTGACTCACTATCCTAGAGTCACTAAAAAGAAAAACAAAGGTGTTCTTATGAGCTCAAACAAACAAACAAGGGTGCTCTTATGAACTTAAAAGGATATATATCTATGGTGTCTATCTAGGGCTTTCACCTCAAACTTCTCCAGGTGTTACTTGTCTTCCATCTCCATCTCTACCTATTTTGGTGAGGCTTTTGCCTTAAGGTAACCTTAGTCTCTATCTCTATCTCTACCTCTTCTACTGCGCTTGCATGTTCAATTCCCATAGGATATGTGCACGAAATTTGTATGATGTGCCTACATGTTCAACTCCCGAAGGATATGTGCATGATTTCTGACTTATATAGGGTCTGTGCCTGCATATTCAATTCCTGGAGGATATGTGCACAAGTTCTGTGTTCTTTCTTTCTGACTTGTATAGGGTTTTGTGCCTACATGTTCAATTCCCAGAGGATATGTGCACAAGTTCAAACCTGTATAAGATCTGTGCCTGTATATTCAATTCCCAAAGGATATATGCATAAGTTCTGTGTTCTAAATTGCTTGACTATTTTTGGATGAAAAATCTATTGGGGATGCTGGAGGAGTCACTGGGAGTATAATTTTGTTGGAAAATGTCTTAGTTATGATTCTAACCTACCACAAAGTATTGATGGTGCACGGCCCACTGAGGAGGGAGTAGCTTACTAGGGATTTTCTTATGGCGTGTCATTCACTGGGGAACTTCCTTCCACTAGGGAATGATTATCTTTTTCCTTCTCATAAATCACTGAGGATTGATGTTGACTCCACCCTCAAGGGGGTTTTACAAAACTTTACTGGGGAATTTTTTTTTTTTTTGCAACTCTCGAGGGAGCTACTTTTGTGCCTTGGACTCACAGGGGAGTTCGTCTATGATATTGGATTTACTTAGGATTTAGTTGATGCTCTTAACTCACAGAGGAGTTTTCATGATGAATTCTGGTCCACCGAGGGACGTTTGGTGCTTTCAATCCATTGGGATATTTTTGATAGTTTCGATCTACTGGGGAATGATTTTGATGCTCTTGATCCACTAAGGATGCTTTTGATCCGCTAGGGATATTTTTGCCATTTTTGGATGTATTTTTTAATTTTCTTTTGCACTTCTAGCCTCCTAGGAACTCTGTGGGGATTTTTTGAATTTTTTTTGGCTAAACTACACATAGTTTAGCGGGATGGCCTAAACTACGTGTAGTTTATCCATCAGGTGTGTTCCTTGCCCTTTCATTTTTCTCCAATGGTTACCAACCATTTCTTCTCTTTTCATTCTCTTCATCTCCCTTATCTCTTCACATTCTCTAACTTTCTCTACAAAAGCCTTCTGCCTCTCTCTCATTCCCTTAGAATCTGACTTTCATCTCCTTCCTCAATCTCAACTTTTCTCTCAAACTCTCTCATCTCCTTCAATGGCATCAAAGTCCAGGAAGAGTTCTTACATCCTCTCCACCAATACTTTCCATCTCACCCACTAGAATGGAGCAGTAAGGCTAATAGCAGCTCCTCCCTTGACCTACCGATCACAACAACACCTTTCAAAGGGTGCAATGGCTAGATCAGTAAGTTTTTCAAACTTTTCTCATTTTTCAAGTTTTCTTTTGATCTTCCATTTTAATCTATTTTTAGGCCTGTAAATGTTTGGGTTTTGCTTTGGGATGGGTTTAGATGAAAACCTAACACTCTAAGAGGGGTAGGATAATGTTTAGGTTGAGTTTTGGTCGAGAAAACTTGGAAAATATCAAAGAACAACCTTTTGTGTTCGTTCTTACATGCGCAAATTTGGGCCTACATGCGCAAATTTGGTATGCTACTGAAATGATCAACTATACTGATCTTGAAGTGGACTTTATGGATCATCCACAAGGGACAGTTAAGGAGTGCCTTCGGATGGCTAGGGTCTTTCTACTGTACCTGTTGGGAGCATACTTGTTCGCCAATGGTGGGCAAATGGTGTCCTTGAGGTTATTAGCCCTTTTCCTAGACTTTGAGAGGGCTCGAGCTGCCAATTGGGGGTCGATATGCTTGGCCTACTTTTACTCCTCCTTGGACACTCTCAGTTAGGGGACACTGCACCAACTAGTGGGGCCTTGGAAGCTCCTTAAGGTTAGTTTCTCTCTCTTTTTCCTTTGAAACTTATGTATTTGTATAGCCATACATTCACATGCCATATAGGTTAGGACCATGTACCATATTCTTGCTAATTGCATCTATACCCATATCTTGCAAACTATTGCCCTGTAACCTGCCATATCTATGTCTTGCAAGCTGTACCCCATCTAAACCTTGCAAACTATCATCTTGCAAACCGTACCATAACTTTTTGCAAACTGTCATCTTGCAAACTGTTATTTTTGAATCTTGCAAACTATATTTTTCTGAATCTTGCAAACTGTCATTTTGCACACTACTATTTTTGAATGTTGCAAATTGTCATGTCTTTTCAGCGTTTGGCTATGGAGTATGGTCTCATTGCTAGAGGAGATGTGGTGGACTTGAGGAAGATCACCTAGCTTTGGGCTCACCTTGACAGGCTCTCTCCTGAGGATGTAAGTTAGAAACACATTGCATTTCACTATTTGCATGCTTCCTAAGGCTCTCTTTCTAATCCCATGTGTTGTTACAGATCATGTGGAGTCCTAAGAAGGAAATAACCTTGTAGCGGGCCCAAGCTTAGAGGTAGCTGCCATACTTGCTTCTAGTCTCTCTCAGCCCCATGAGGGCGATGGATTGAGGGTAATCTATTTGGTAGAGAGGGTATGCTGCATGCCTCAAGTCCCCATCTACCCTCTAGTGTTCATGCTTGCCCTTTGTTCCATGACAAATGCGGAGTACAGCCTGTGGAGGCCAGGCATCCCCTTCACCAACCGGGTCATGGACAAGCTAGATTATGACTAGTTCAGTGGGACTCACCTTATGCCTTCCCTCATTATTCCGGTATGTATTCTTGCTCTTTTATTTCCTTTAATCGGTTATCATCTACATTATTGTTCATTAGTAACACTCAAATGAACATTTGTGTTAGGAAGGCCCTGCTACCGATGCTCTTATTGATCTTCCCTGCTTGCCCTGCTCGGTCTATGCCTACAACCTTGATGGCTTTGCTTAGGAGTGTCCTGTTGGGCTCAATACAAATGTCACGGGCTACCCCTTCCCTGAAGGCACACGGGCAGTGAGTCCTCTTTCATTCTTGTTCCTTTTCCTTTCTATTCTTGCATCTGAATACTTGTTCTAACAACCTTTCCTTTAAAATTCAGCCTACTGTTCAGAAGCATGAAAAGCTCGTCTAGCTTGCAGGTAACCTCAAGCTAGAGTTGACTGAGTACTCCTAGCAGCTGTATGGTGGTGGTGGTGATGATGATGATGATGATGGTGGTGATGGTGCGGGAGGTTTAGAGTTGACTCTGAGCCATCAGCTGAGGAAAAGGCACTTCCAGTGATCTTGCAAACAAATAAACACAGACACAGACACAGTATAGCATAGCATAGCATACTTTCTCTTTTTATTGCTTTTATTATTTTCCCTTTTAGCATACATGCTTGCACTTACATTTGGTTTGAGACATTTGGTTGTATTTTAAGAACACTTTTTACATTTATGCTTTTACTTGGGATATGTACTTAAATTACAAACTTGTGGAAACTTTATGCCATTCTACTGTTCTTGGAAACTCTTTGTGCTTGAATTTTGCCTTAAGTAGTCCCTTTAATCTCTCCCTTGCACCTTCCCACACCATCAAGTTAAAATGGATGAATCTTTTCTCTTAATCCCTAATTTTTGCCTAGGTCTTTGACCTAGTGAGATTCCTTTAGCTTTTGCATGGATTGCCTTTCGGTTTTCAACCCATTGAGGCTCCTTGTATCATCTTTTGAACTTATTATTGTTTCTTTTCTTTTCCTTATTTCTCTTTTTCTTTTCTTTTCTCTCACATCTTCTCTCCTTCTCTCTTTCCCCTTTTCCAAACATGGCCATATGAGAGGCTCCAATTGCTTCATCTAACTTTAAGATATAAGAAATGACTTAGGGCTATCATGAAGTGGGTTCACATAGCCGAAAAAGCTTGAAAGACTAACTAACCACCTTGATATGCCCCAAATTTTACTTTTCTACACTTTATGATTCTCATGTCTTTTCTTATGAATTTAATAAAAGATTGGAATGTTCCATATCCCCCATAGAAACAATTTATCAACTTTTAATTTAAGCAGTGAGAGAACCACCAATTTATTATCTTTGCTTATTTTTATCATTTTTTTCTTTTTCTTTTTCTTTTCATGCCTTGTAATTTTTTCCCATGATGTCCTTTAAGGTATTTTCGCCATGCCCATGGTCTTTGCCCCTATCTTTTGCCTAGATCATCCTTTCAGGTTTTCAACCTAGCGAGGTTCTTTTTGCCTTAACTTTTGCCTAGGCCACCCTTCAGGTTTTCAACCTTGCAGGCCTTTTTTTTTTTTTTTCTTTTTTTTTTCTTTTCAAATGTTCTATCTTTGGAGTCTATCCATGTTGATTGGGCGAAAAATCTCTTCCCCATCCAAATCTGTGATTCTTGTAACACCTTTTGACATGATCTTCTTAATAATAAAAGGACCAGACCATCTTAGTTTCATCTTTCCATCTCGGATCAAAAGTTTCATCTCTAAGCACTTTCAGAACCAAGTCCCCCTCCTTAAGGTTTCTAGGTTTCACCTTTTTGTTAAATGCTCTAGCAATCCTCTTTTGGTATCCTTGTGCATGGTATTGTGCCCTAGCTTTCTTCTCATCTATCAAAGCCAATTGCTCATATCTTTGCTTTACCCAATCTTCCTCTAGGACTTTGGTTTTTGATAGTACCCTCAAAGATTGTATCTCCACCTCAATAGGAAGTAACACTTCACTACTATAGATCAAAGAGTAGGGGGTTGCTCCAGTTGATGCACGGATAAAAGTTTTGTAACCTCATAAGGCAAATGGTAGCTTCTTAGCCCAATCTTTGTATGTCACTACCATCTTGGCTAGGATGTTCTTGATGTTCTTATTGGCTGCTTCTATGGCCTTATTGGTCTGTGGTTGATATGGTGAAGGCTTGTGATGCTCAATGTTATATAGTTCCATGATTGTTCTAACCTCTCCCTCAAAGTGAGATCCATTATCAGAGATGATCTCTTGGGGTACCCCATATCGATAAATGATATTATTCTCTATGAATCGAGCCATATGCTTGGCTTTTAACATGGAGTAGAAGGCCGCTTCCACCCACTTGGTGAAGTAGTCAATTGCCACTAAGATGTATTCGTGTCCATTCAAGGCCTTAAGGGCTATTTTTCCAATCACATCTATGCCCCAGACTGAGAAAGGCCATGGAGAGGTCATGCTATATAGCACACTAGGTGGCATGTGATTGAAATTCACATGCGTTTGGCAATCGTGGCAACTCTTCACAAAGTCTACGCAATCAGTCTCCATCGTGTTCCAATAGTACCCTATCCTTAGGATTTTCTTGGCTAACGTTTTCTCATTCATATAAGGACCACAAATCCCTTGATGCATTTCTTCCATAACTTTATCGGCTTCTTCCTTCTTTAGGCAACAAAGATGTATACCATCATAGGATCTTTTATAGAGCTGGCCTCCTTATAAGATGTATTGCATTGCCATCATCCTAATCGAATGATGCTTTCTCTTATCGCCACTGTCCAGATATACCCCCAACTCCAAGAATTTCATGATGTCATAATACCAAGGAACCCCTTCTTCGTCTATAACCAAGACTGAAACTTCGGCCTTCTCTCTAGGTACCATCCCATAACTTTGTTCAATCTCTAAGGGTCACATCCATAGTCCTTCAGGTATTTCAACCATGGAAGCTAAAGTAGCCAAGGCATCTACATCCTGATTTTGAGCTCTAGGGATGACTATATATTCGATCTTGTCAAAGGTTTTGGTCAAATCCTCTAGATACCGCTAATAGGGCTTTGAGTGCTCTTCCTTCAATTTCCACAACCTTTGTACTTGAGCTATGACCAAAGTCGAATCTCCAAAGTCCTCGGCCCCTTTCACCCCTAATTCTTTAGAGAGCTTCCATTCCAGTGATACAAGCCTTATGCTTTACCATGTTATTGGTTGCCTTGAAGTTCAACTTAACTACTGAGGGTATGTGAGATCCTTCAAGAGTAATCAAGAGTACTCCTATCCCATTTCCATATTGGTTCACGGCTCCATCGAAATACATCTTCCATGCCCCTAGCTCAATATCTAAAATATCCTCATCTAAAAAATCTTATCTACCATCCTCTCCCTCCACAGGGTTCTTAGCACAAAAATCTGATACGATACTCCCTTTGATGGTTTTCCTCGTTACATACTTCAAATTGAATTCCACTAGTAGGATCAACCACCTTGATAGTCTTCCACTCAAAGCGGGCTTCTCAAACAAGTACTTTAATGGATTCATTATGGCCACTACCCATAATTGGAAAGGTAGGATAATGTGTCTCAACTTCTGTATGGCCCATATGAGAGCAAAGCACGATTTTTCTATGGGTGTGTATCTAGTCTCTATTGGAATTAGTGCCTTTAAATCCGATTATATGATACTATGTATGATATTATGTATAACTTAATATTGTGATTAATAAAATTGTTTTATTATTATCTAAAATAATGGTAACATGAATATTCGAACATTATCATATAGTCCATAAGATGCATAGTATGTGATTTATGTGAAAAGTCACAAAAGATATAAATCATAAGTTCTTTGTAAACTCAGAATTTTAGTTCATAGTCGGTGATGAAATTGGGCATTTCATCTGTGAAGACTATAACATATCAAACTAAGATGATTTGTCTTGATCATAGAAGTGAAAACTTCTAGTTGATGTGTTGATATGTTTTAAGAGTTAAAACATATTGAACTGGACCACTGTGAGATTTATTATTCTCCTAATGATTGTCAAAAGAATAATAAATCTCACGATTTATATTTACATGAACTCTTAATCCTGAGAGAATAATGGACATGATCATAAAGTGTAGGTTGCTTTGATATATCAGGAGTGAGATCTAAAGTAATGGTCAAAACATCAATATGTTGGGCAGCTACATTTAGTGTTGATGGAATATATATTCTCAAGATGGAATTCATAGTCTCTTAACGGAGATATAAAATATTCTCTTGATATAAATTTAATGGGTTCAGTTATTTAGAGTATTAGGCCTAACCACTTTAGTAAGGAATTACTAAAGTATATATTTATGAAATAGGATTTCATAAATATATGATGAATAACTTAAAAGGATTAAACCAGGTACTCAAGGACTAAAATGTAGTGATTTACAAAGTGCCAGTCTTCATTCATGACTTTGTATTACTATGAATATTTTATGATTGAGAAACCACACTTCTTGGGCACAAGTGGAATTGGAGTGAAGATTAAAAGTGTTCTCAAGAACTTCTGATCTTTGGTTTTGAAATTCACCATACTAAGGTACACTCTCTTATTCCTAAATTCTGAAACTTACTTAGTACATGTTATCAATTGCGAATGAAGGAGATCCGTTAATTTTCCGCTGCATATGTATTTATCCCACAGTCTCATAATCATAGAACCTCTTACTCAAATAGTACACGGCTCTCTCATTCTTATCATCGTCTTCTTGTGCAAGCATATTTCCAACCACATCCTCTATGATAGAGAGGTAGAGGAGTAGTGGTTTTCCATGCATCGGGGGTACCAAGACAGGTGGATGGAAGAGATACTCCTTAATGAGCTCAAAAGCTTTCTGACATTAATCATTCTATTCATGAGGTTCATTCTTCCTTAGGAGCTTGAAGATGGGCTCACAAGTGGAAGTGAGTTTGGCAATGAATCGGCTAATGTATTGCAATCGACCCTAAAATTCCCTTATCTCCTTCTCGCTTTTGGGTGGAGGCATTTCTAATATGGTTTTGATCTTTGATAGGTCAACTTCTAGCCCTCTATCACTTACCAAAAAGCCTAACAACTTTCTTGCAGTTACTCCAAATGTGCATTTATGTGGGTTCAATCTTAGCCTATACTCCTTGATCCTTTCAAAGAACTTCCTCAAGTTAACGATGTGACCCTCTCTCTCTCTCCTTGGATTTCACAAGGTTGTGGCATCATATCATGTAACAAGGCTATGGCCATTCTTTGGTAAGTTGCACCTGCATTCTTAAGCCCAAATGGCATTACAATGTAACAATAGATGATGAAGGTATATCTCGAGAAACCATCTATGAAAAACATTAAGGCACTATCGGTGATATTATCCACTAAGACATCTATGTAAGGAAGAGGAAAGTCATCCTTAGGGCAAGTTTTGTTCAAATCTCTAAAATCCACACACATTCTTACCTTCTCATCTTTCTTAGGTATGGGCACAACATTGGCTATCCACTCGGCTTGGTGTACGGGTTTGATGAACCTTACCTTCAATTGCTTGGTGACCTCTTCTTTGATCTTTAGAAGCTATACGGTTCTCATATGCCTTAACTTTTGCTTGACAGCTACCAAGTGAGCATGAGTGTCAATGTGATGTTAAGCTATCTCGGGATCAATACCGGGCATATCTTCATAGGACCATGCAAACACCTCTTGAAATTCGGTGAGCAACTCTTTGAGATCTTTTCTTTCTTTTTCATTTAGGGTTAAGCTAATTTTAATTAAATGTGGATTCTCATCACTGCCCAAATTAAGAGTTTCAAAATTTGGTTCCATAGGTTCAATTTTCTTCTCCAATTGTTTATTAATTTCATATTCAAATTCTTTTGAATCTAAAAGTTTTTAGACCCCTTAAAACACAATTGGATTAACTAGTTAATTAGCTAAGTGATTACTTAGTCCAAATTTCAGATCTAGGTTAACACACAATCATATAATTATATCAATGTAAAGTGCGGAATATAAATTACACAAAGATATGATGACCCAGGAAACCACATCAGTAAAAACCTGGGGAGAATTTAACCTAGCTATCATCAAGGTAAACTTGAATCCACTATGAAAGAATTGAAGTTTTACAATAGTGACTTAGACCACTAACATCCTATTGCTACCCACCAGTAGAAAACTTACTGATACGACCACATGACAGCTCCGAGACCACAAACTCCTTCTTTCTTGGATTTTCCAGCAAGTACAAGCACTTTTGCTTATGTATCTTTAAGCTTTTATTGCAGCTATTGAATGATCATCAAGCTCTCAATGAAATCTCCTTCTTAATAATCCTAAGTATGTGTAAAGGCAATCACCTCTCAAATCTCACAAGAGATTCACACACACAGCAATTAGAGCAACCTCAAAAATGTGGCTAGGGTTTCCCTTTTATACCTAGGACAAAACATAAAACCCTACATGTCATATGGGAATAGGGTTGAGTTGGAAATTCTGCAGAAAAACATTCTGCCCGACTTTTGATCGGTCGAGTCTAATTCTCGATCAATCGAGCCAAACCGAATTGCACAATGAATTCTACAGCAGCTCGATTCCAATTTTACATAAAACACATACTTTGAGCAAGTCTAAAACAAGACTAAAAACCTGTTTTGATCATGGTTTGCCAACAATACAAATTAGAGTTCTAATACATTAGTTCCTAAGTACTTAGAACCTAACAGAATCATTTAAGTGAAGAATTTCAATATTATGGGACATATCAAAATAAGCCAAACTAGAATTCATCTTATTAAAAATGTTGAAAAGTACATTGGGACTTGCATTGCACATTTTCTTTCTCACATTTTCAGAAAAACCAACCCAAGTCCAATTATTAAGTTGCCCCACAGCAGGCATAATGAATTTTTTCTTCTTTCTTCTTCAAGGCTTGTCATTCTTCTCCTCATCCTCTTCTTCGAATGAATCCTTCAACTTGACAGACTAGCCCTCCTCTCTCAGAGGTTTCCATATGTGCATAGCTTTGGTTATGTCATACAAAAGCTCACCCTCTTTGGGGAAATCCCTTCCCACCTCATCGAAGAACCAATTGTCATCATCTTCACTCCATTAGTTAATCACTTCATCATCTCCTTCCTCTTCTTCTTCATCTTGAGTCAGCACAACGTATTCATCGTCGTCGGATGAAAGGTCCATGTCACTTTCAAGCATGAAGCAAGCTGGGGTGACTTGAGCTGTCCTCACCTTCAAGGTCCATTCCGGCCAATCATGATCTTCTCAAGACCCCGTGTCTTCCAATTTAGAGAAGTCATTGACATGGGCCCTCTTGAAAGTCCATGGTCCGGAGTGCTCTTCAATTGTGGCATAAAGTTGGGTAGAAGCAGGTGGGTATTCCCTTCTGACATCATTCAATCGATGTCCTCTTGAGTCAACTCTCTTTGTCCATTAGTTAGCCTTGTCCCCTCCATCCCATCCTTCTCCTTCCTTTAGCTCATCTTCTTCTATCTTGGAAAGGTGGCTTATTATCATCTTAAGAACTTTGCCTTGTGTTTCCACACACTCGAGTAGCTTTTGCATAAGGGCCTTTTCACTTAAAGCGTCCATCCTTTCCTCTTGAGGGGTTTCTTCTTGGAATGTCTCGCCTTCCATTCTTCTCTTGGATTTAAATTGGAGTGGGGACGTGTTTTCTTGACCTTTGGTGGTGCAGTGATGTTTAAAAAGAAGTCCCATTTTTATTAAGGCCATGTCTCAATTAAAAGTTCCTTTTTTTTTAAGGTGTCCTTAGAAAATCTTTAAGTCCATTTTAATGAAGGGTAAATTACAAAGTTACTCTGTTTCCTCTAATGGACATTGCCTCTTGTTTCATTAGGCTTTGGTCCATTTACAACAATGCTCTCATCTTTACCCTCATGGACTTTCATTAGAATGTACTTTGAGATTTTCAACATTTTGTCTCAAACATGGGCTCACAATATATTCATCACCTTTGGGCTCTTCTCTTTTCATTTCATTATCACCATTTTTGTTGAAGTAGCCCATTAGCTATAATAAATTGTAACCTTCCTCACAAAGTCCATGAAATTCTCATCATTTTGGGCCTAGGCATACAACAAAGAGGCCCAAGATTAGGGAAATCCATCGGCCCAAAGTCCTCTTTTTCAAAAGGGCTTTTTGGTTTGGGCTTATGATAGCAATTAGGTTATGGTCTTATGAACCTTTCAAGTTAAGATATACCCTTTAGATTTAGGGACAAGCCTCTTATATGTGAGAACTTCTTTTCTTTTGTCCCATTTGTCTTAAGGTATGCCATAACTTTAGGGTCATCCTTCCATTTTTTACATCTTTTATTTGTCCTTTAGAATTAGGTGATCACAAGATATGGTTGAACAAACAAGAGATATGTAAAGGGTGTCCTCTTTTGATAGGATCTAGGATCTCTCTAAGTATGGGTAGGCCCCTTAAGGCTAAGGGATAGATAAGTAGGTCACTCACAACTAGGTGAGCCATAATTCCAACCGAGGGCCTAAGTGGACCTTTGAGGATTGGTGGCAAATTGTTAACGTACTCAAAGCCCATCATAGGCAATGGCACACATTGTGAGTTGGTGGGATGAACTTTGAAAGACTTGGGCCTGAATAGAGCCTTCCATCTTCCCACTCATCATCAACTTAGGTTAAAGGACAAAAGAACAATGTGATATGTGAGCAAACAAATATTGAATAAGCCTTTGTTAAGGTTAAGACATAGGACACATAGGAATTAAACTCACAATTCCTAGCAGACTCGCCACTGTGGATGCAAGGGGTCATTTTTAGGAGTTGTCACCTACTTTTTACAATGGCCTTGGAACCATATATATTGATTCCTTTCAAGGAATGATCTTTTGATCTTACTACCAGAGATATGGGTTTGGAGTTAAGGTACAATCTTGGGAAGGTGTTAGGCACCCAAAACTGCCCAACCCTAAGTTTGGCTTCCCATCATCATGTCTTATGTCTCAACCCTATTAAAGGCACACTCAATACTTGTATCTAACTCACACACACACAAGCATACATCTAACAATCAAAATGGCATCAAACATCTCTAATCGTACATCTATCATGCTTATCAACCAAAACATTCATCTAGCATGCATATCAAACCACCTATCATTCATCTAGCATGGCATCTCCTAACATTCATCTAAGATACATGTCATGGCATCAAAGCATTCATCACAACACAAACCCTAATCATACAGCAAATCATACTTCATCACAAACCTATCACCATACATCTAAACATGCTTCATCACAAACTCCATCATTATATCTAAGGTAGAAACATATAAGCATTAAAGATCAAAAATAGAAACAAAGCCAATCAAAACATGTCATCATCCAAAGCATCAAGATCACAATTATCAAACCTAACCATGTATGTTCATTTGACTGCGTGACTTACCTTTACTTACCTTGTAGTTACTCAGCACCTATGGCATTATGCATAAGCATGTGAATGCATATTCATAGCATTGAAACAAAACAAAATAAGATAAACCCTAATTCTAACATGTGAAAGAAAATAAGCAATTAAACATGTGAAATAGAAGCTTTGAAAGCATAAAAGTATAGAAAAGAAACTAGACAATAAGATACATGTGAAAGCAAAAGAAAAAAGAAAAAATAAAAATTAGGGTTTCTAGGCAAGTTCGTGCACACACATGAACTTCCTTGCGTGTGCATAATCAAGCCTACGTGCACAGGTTTCTACCTAGAAACCCTAAAAACATAGCCAAGCCTTAAAACACTAAATCTAACATCCTAACATGCTCTTTAAATATACAAAAATGTAAACCTAGACTACGTAGATATATTAAAACATATGATAACAAGAAAATAAAGTAAACAGACAGATTTAAAGCATCAAAATAAAAGAAAAGGAAAAAAGAAAAGTTTAGACTAATACCTTAAAGAAAAAGCTCTTCAAGCTTGATTTTTGACCCTTTCACTCAATTAAATCTATTCACAATTCAATAAAACAGTGATTAGTAATCTTAAACTCAAAGATCAAGGCCAGAAAAGGCCTTAATCAAAAGAAAATTGACTTGAGGATGTTTTGTGAAAAACTCCCTCTTTGATTCACTATTTCTAGTGAATCTTAGTATTTTCCTGTGGGATTTCTGTCTCTTGAAAATATACCATGTAAGACTACTTATAGTGTGAGAATAGGGATTTGGAACGACTCCCAGACGATGTGGGATTCGTTCCAAACCTCAACATTAATGCAGAAAACTTGCTTTGTATAATTTCTAAAATTTGCTATGCGTGGCAAGATTGGGCCTACGTACGCATGCAGAAAGTTGCGTGCGCAAGCTGATTCTTATGTGCATATAGTGAGGGTTTCCTTTGGTCGTATTTTTCAAAAATATATTTATTTGCTCATTTACAATTTATATTTTTCATTTTAACATCTCTCAAGTCAATTTAACATCTGATTGGGCACTAAATCAACCTTGGATCTTAGAATTCAGCATTATTGGGGAACGGGGGCCTAAGTCGTAATGGGTACAAAATGAAGTGTCTACAATGGTGACCTAGAAACTGCCAGTTGGGAAAATTCTTGGTCTTTGCTCAAGAGTTTGAATTAATGGTTTATCTTACCTTGGCTATATATGGGCGACTGCATTGAAATTTTGAGGGCAAATAAGAAACAAGGTTGGCTTGACAAACCTGAAAGATAAATGCAAGGTTTCTGGGATGCTAGACATCAGTGGCCTCAAGGATTTGGGTTTCAATGGCTTTCCCTTTACTTGGTGTAATCGAAGACTTAGGGATAGCAATGTCTGGATCCATCTTAACTAGGGAGTTACTACAATGGATTGGATTTTGAGGATCCCTACAACTCGCATTCACCATCTAAATGCATTCCACTCTGACCATAAACCGATCCTCCTTGTCTTGGATTCTAAATTAAAACAGTTCTATTACAAAGGCAGGCCATTTCAATTTGAGATAATGTGGATCAAAGATAAGGCATGTGAAGATGTTATCAAAGATTCTTGGTCTGATATTGCCGAGCCATCCCCTATGCAAACTATTGCTAAAAAGATTAAAATATGATAGGATAATCTGAAGAGGTGGGACAGGAAGCATTTTGTACAAGTTCGAAAAACTTTGGCCAAGAAACTTAGAGAGTTAACTAGTGCTGAAGAGGTAGGTATGTATTGAATCAATCCAACTAGAATTTATCATTTGTGTGAAGAGATTCAGGTTCTGCAAACAAGGGAAGAAGCGATGTGGAAACAGCGGTCTCATAATTCTTGGCTGAAAGAAAGGGACCGTAACACTAGGTACTTCCATTGTAAAGCTAATCAAAGGAACATGCGCAATCAAATCTTGGGTTTAGAAGATGATAGCGGGTTTTGGGTTGATGATGAAGAGCCTATGGGTGCTATGGTTGAAGAGTATTTAGCTAATATTTTTACAACTTCTGACCCAACCAGTTTTGATGACATTTTGAATTGTGTGGTTCCCACTGTTACTCTTGAGATGAACTTGGGCCTAAACTAGACCTACACAGAGGACGAAGTTCGCCATGCCCTTCAGCAAATGGCCCCACGTACTGCTCCTGGCCCAAATGGAATGTCAATTGTGTTCTACAAAACTTTCTAGCACATAGTTGGTGAGGGTGTTACAAAGGCAATCCTAGCTACCTTAAATTCTAGTAATATCCCTGATTCAATCAACACTACACTTATCTCTCTAATCCCAAAAGTAAAAGAACCAAAAAAAAAGTTTATGATTTTAGGCATATAAGCCTTAATAATGTTTTTTATAAACTCGTTGCTAAGGTTTTGGTTAACCGGCTCAAAGTTATCTTGCCAAATGTGGTCTCTAATTCCCAAAGTGCTTTCCTTTCGGGGAGATTAATCACAAACAAGGTCCTGGTGGCTTTTGAGACACTGCACTATCTCAAACGGAAAATCCAAGGGAAGCTTCGTTTCATGGCTCTCAAGTTGGATATGAGTAAGGCATATGATAGGGTGGAGTTGGTGTTTTTAGAAAAGGTAATGCAGCATGTGGATTTTGACGGAAAAATAATTTCCATTGGTCGTCAAGGTCTTTTGCACAAAGCCGAAGCTACTAGGGCAATCAGGGGAGTGTCCATCTACCGAAATGGTCCTCGAGTCTCTCACTTGTTCTTTGCGGATGATAGTATGTTGTTTTGTAGAGCTCAAGAATCAGAGTGCCATGTTATCCTTGACATTTCTTTCAATTTATGAGAAAGACTCCAAACAAAAAATCAATAGAGATAAAGCCAACATTTTCTTTAGCTTCAACACCCTACCAAAAACTCAATCAAGTAAACAACAGCTACCGGATGTCCCTTCGAGAGGTACCTCGGTTTACCGACACTTGTTGGACGAGCTAAGAAGCAAAGTTTTATATACATCAAAGAATGGATGTGGAAGAGATTACAAGGGTAGAATGAGAAGTAGTTTCTTTCACAAGTAGGTAGAGAAGTTCTCATCAAATTCATAATCCAAGTCATCCCAACCTATTCTATGAGTTGTTTCAAACTCCTTAAAGGCTTGATTAAAGAAATTGAGGTTTTGATATGCAAGTTTTGGTGGGGGTATAATGGAGATAGTAGAAAAGTCCATTGGTTAAAATGGGAGAAGCTCTATGCAGCCAAGGAAGTGGGCGTTTTGGGATTCAAGAAAATTAAGAAGTCAAACATGGCTTTGTTAGCCAAACAGGTGTGGAGGATGCTCGAAAATCCTGATTCACTTTGCTACAAAGTCTTCAAAGCCTGCTTCTTCCCTGATTGTTCTATCCTTAATGCTAAAGAATCTGCTTCGGGCTCCTATGCGTGGAAAAGCATTTTAAGTGCTAGAGAGGTCATCGAACAAGGTATGGTTTGGAGGATAGGTGATGGACGATCTGTGTGTATTAAGGAAAACAAGTGGTTACTAGGTCCAGTTGCAAGATTAGTCAGTTCACCACTACTAGACATTCCACCTGATGCTAAGGTCCATAGTCTTATTGATGTTGATGAGCACAAGCGGAGGACGGAACTAATCCAGGAACTTTTTCTCCCACATGAAGCACAAATGATCTTGAGCATTCCTTTAAGTATTCGTCTCCCCCAGGACCGCATAATCTAGTCCCAAATGGGTAATTTTACTACCTGTAGTGCCTACAGATTGTTGGTTGATGGTACTTTGATCAACAATGCAAGTAGCTCTAATCCAAACCTCCCAGAAGTCTTTTTGGAAAGGTATATGGATGCTACGTGTCCCTAATAAGGTACGACATTTTATTTGGTGAGCCTACAACAATGCACTGCCAACCATGGAGAACTTGTTTCGGAGACAAATTGTTCCTAATGTCCTCTATAATAGCTGTAAGGATGATTTGGAGGATCCACTTCATATAGTGTGGAGTTGTAAGGAGGTGAAGATCATACGGAGTAATCTATCTTGGGTTAACCAAAAAATCACATCACCTCTAACTGATTTCTCTGACCTTGTTTCTTAATTTTTTCAGATTACTGATGACCAAAGGAGGGAGATTTTTGCTTTAGCAGCTTGGATTCTATGGAACCAGCACAATGCCACTCAACTTGGTCTCCCATCGAAGCCACTCACCAGGGTCATTTCCTTGGCTAGTGGCATGCTTCAGGATTTTTTACATGCTTAAGAGATGGAACCTAAACCAACCTTAGCATCTCCACCAACCTTGCTATCCCCACCTCAAATATGGTGCCCTCCTGATCGTCATTGGTATAAAGCTAACTTTGACCGAGCCTTTTTCAAGAACATTGATGTAGCTGGCTTAGGAGTGGTGATTCATGATCATGATGATGAGGTGATTGGTGCACTTTCAATGCGTATTCCTCTGCCCCATTCTATTGCAGAAGTAGATGCACTTGCAAGTCGTCGCGCTCTCCAATTTGCTACAAAGATTAGGCTACAAGAAGCGATCTTTGAAGGAAACTCAACTGATAGGCCAAAAACGTATTGACCCCTTATGATGAATTAATTGATTTATTAGCCAAGTTTATTAATTAATCAAATTAACATGCAAACGCGTAGTAGCATAAACAAATCAACAATAAACTAAGTATACAACGGAAAATAAATAACATGGTGATTTGTTTACGAATGGGGAAAACCAACATGGCAAAAATCCCACCGGATGATTTTAAGATCACCACTCTCAAAACTCCACTATTATCACAACAAGCGATTATAAGTAAAGGAATCCCAGTACCTTATACCAACCTACAGTTGAACCCTTACCCTAATACCCAATTGGACTTGTTCTGTAGTGACAAATTCTCCTTTTGATGCACGGCTCTTAAGTACGTGACTAACCAATTGCACGGATCCCAGTACGCGACTTTAATCACCAACTAGAGAAGGCTGTTGGCTGCAGAGTTCTTCAATTCATCCACACGATAAAGATCAAGAAGATGCTTGGTCACAAAACCCTACGGTGCACAAACACAGTAACTTCTTCAGAAGAGATGAACTAAGGCAAAACTTTGTCTCCGGTCACAATTTACGCGAACAAACTTTTTCTCAAAGCTTGTGCAACTTGTGAACTCTTTGATGGCCCTTAAAAAAATTCTTTTATATGTCTAGGGTTAGGAGAAAAGAAGTCTCAAAGACACATTCACGGATTCCAAGAAAACATATCAGAATTTCTGATTCTTTCTTAAACCTCGACAGATAGGAGGTGTCAAGCACACGGGCTAAACAACTTCTTAAACCTCGTCACATGCTAGCCTTTGAGCTAGCTGATGAGCTTTAATGAACTTGCACTTCTCAGCTTGCACTTCTTGGATAGACTTGAGAACTTCAACACTTGATCTTGAAACACAGTTTCTTGAAGTATTAAAAATACCTAGATCTACCCAATTACAAGTAAAGTGCGTTTTGTCAAAGGATTAGCCAATTACATAAAAATAGTGACATATGTTCCTAACAAGTGAATCACATATGTCCTAACATCAGCTATAATAATTCAAGCAATAGCTGAAGGTTCTTCGAACCAAGCTGTGTATGGCCACATTTTTTATGACATCCACTATCATGCTTCCCTACTATTATCTTGTAGTTTCTGTCATGTAAAATGAAATGGTAAGATCATTCTTATCAAGAATGCTAAAATGCTAAAAATGCTATTAAAAACATCAAACACACAAAAAAGAAACTACATCAAAGATCTATCTTATAACACCTAGCTATAGTGGGCTACCATAAATGGCAGCTCACTGTAGCAACAATCTCAAAACATAAAATACTTTTTTATTAGGTTTCTCTCTTTCTCAATAAAATATAATTTCTCTCTCCCTCATTTTTTTTTCTCTCAATCTGATCTCAACTTTCTTCCTTCTCTATTTCTTCTTTTCTTTCTCTCCAGTGCCTCTCTGCTCCCTTTCTGGGTTCATGGTCGGCATTCCTTCTTCACTAGAGTTGAGATTGAAGAGGTTGGGCTGCTGGGGTGGTGGTTATTTTTATGGCTAGGGTGGGTTTTGGCTAGGGTTTTATGGTGGGTTTTGGTTGTAGAAAACTAATCAGAAGAATGGAAGAAGAAGGGAAGGGCGATGGGTGGTGTTGCTTAATGGGTCTCGCTGGGTTACTAATGGTGGTTTTTTTTTTTTTTTTTTTTTTTTTTTTTTTTTAACATAGGTTGCTGGGTAACAGTGGTGGGTTTGTGGTTGGTGTGTCGTGGGTAGGGGTGGCAGTTTTTATCCATATCCATGAACCCGCCCATTACCCACCTTATTTGGATAAGTCTTAACCCAACCCATTTGAGTATTTGGACCCACTAAACCCATCTAAAATTTAGAATTAAATAAACCCACTAATACCCAATAAACCTTTTTAAAATCTAAAACTTAAATAAACAGTCTCTCTTTCCATCAAATTTTCTCAGTAACCAAACACTTTTCCAAACACCTTAACCTCTAGATTTCTAAGCCCTAACACTTTCCCTCAGATTTTCTCAGTAGCCAAACAAAAGGAAATTTTAGAGAGAGGACGGGGATGGAATCAGAGTTCACCAGAGGCAGTGTATCAGCTTATTTACTAATAAAATAAAATAAAACACAAACCCAGATATAAAAACTAAGTAAAAATCACAAACCTAACTAATTTTTTTTTTTTTTTTTTTTTTGATATAAAGTGAGATAGAAAGAGAGAAAGAGAGGCCAACGGAGATGGCGGTGTTGACGGCCTCCTTCTACATTTCGGGGAGCACGTCGGCGATCTTGATGATGACGCGCTTGCCGGTGGGAGGGGTGGCTGCAGCCGCCTCAGACAAGGGTTTTCGGTCATCGAAGCTCTGTGGTTTCATCGCCAGTGCTCCTTGGATGCTTCTCTTAGCGTCTTCGCTCTTTTTTTTTTTTTTTTTTTATTCTTCATATTTTTGGATTTGATAGAGAAATGGCTAGATCGAACAAGAACAATCCGAGCATGATCAAACCCAGAAATCTTCAAGGTACTTGACCAGGATTTGAATTTCTTTTTTCCTCTATTGGGTTTGTGCCTTTTGTTTTTGAATTTTTAAATTTAGGATTAAAAACCCTAGTCTGAAATTTACTTTTTCTCTTTCTTTCT